>NC_140028.1:145293532-145566032 GCF_963513975.1 Fringilla coelebs
CTGCCGCCGGGCTCCAGCCGTACCTGGCGCTGGAGCTGCCGGCTCGGTCGTCTCTTCCTGCCTGGGCTCAACCAGGCCACTTATCCCCGGCGCTGGGGCCAGGCTTTGGCCGGCAGCCTCGCCTGAGTTTGCCAAGGGTCCCAAAATACGCGCCAGAGCAGATTGAGGGCGAGCTAGTGCTGGTTTTAGCTGCAAGGCTGGTCTGTGGGAGGGGTGAGCCCAGGGCATGGATACCCCTCCCTAGCCCAGAGCCCAGACCTGCCCCCTCTCCTTCTCCACAGAACCCAGCTCCGCTGACAGCCACCGTCCCAACTTTCTGTACAGAAACCCAGAACCACCTTACGCTTCCCAAATGTGTCTGGGTGCGTTTCTGCCGCAGCCACGGAGACTCCCCCGGGCTGTCACAGCACAAACTTCTCCCCCTGCACACCCCACCACCCCCGGCTGCTGCTCCCGGGCCCATCCCAGGCTGCGTCGGCTCCATCCCTGCGGGAAGCGGGCACAAATCCTGTCCCGAATACCAAGGTCCGGCCCCTGCCCGTGGGTGCCAGCTTCCACGCTGCTTGTTCGTTCGTTCGTTCGTTTGTTTGTTTGTTTGTTTGTTTTTAAGACGACGCGAATTTGTTTATAAAATTGACTCATGGCCCTTTGAAACAAATTGTTATTAACCTTCCCCTTCTGAGCGTTTCATAATCACAGATGTTAGTTTGGAGATGATATCCAAACATCCCAGGGGTACTTTTGATAGCTGCATGGGCGGGGATTGAATGTGGCGGTCGGATATTAAATCAGCGGGATACAGAATTACTTTTTTTTTTTTTTTTCCCACAAACCCGAGCTAGCTTAATAGTTTCCCCCTCTAACTCTGATATGCATTTCGCAATCAATGGCGCGGACATTTGCATATATGGTGCCTGGGTGTGGGTTTGTACAATGCATGTGCCACATCCTGCGTTAGCAAGGAGCGGAGCGGAGGAACACCTTCACTAAACCTCAGTGCTCAGATGCTCATTGAACAGAGTTACGGGCAAAATACACTTAATTAATTACACGGAGGGGCTGGTTGGCGCGGGCAAGTGCAGATGTATTTTTGTTCGGCCCTGAAATACTTTTCTGGGTTGGTTTCGTTTGATTAGTTAGTTTTGGTTTTTTCCCTTATAATTTTTTTCTTTTAAACACTGAATTCTGCTGCCCTGGCTGGAGGGGAAGGAGCCTGCCCCGCTAGATGGGGGAGGGAAATCTCAGGGAGAGCTGCCTGCCAGGATAAAAACGCTGCCAGCCGTGTGACTCCAGGGCCAGTCCTGCCTCTGCCCCTGCCCCGGTGCAGCCGGATTTTGGGGGAGGCTTTGGCTCGGCTTCGGGGCTGTTGTGGGTTGGGGTTCTGCCTTTTCCAAAACAAAAAGGCTGCTTCAGAAAGGGCTCGTTGCTTCGCTAAAATTCCAAAAGGAGCTTGTGCGGCAGCTCCTCCTGTTCAAATAATTTTACATTTTAAATTATCGAGGGCTAATTCAGCTGTGCGGTGCTTCCCGAGCCAGCGGGGAGCCGCTGCCCGGGCGTGGGAGCGCGTTCGGGAGGCGCACGGGGAGCAGCGGCCGCTGCGAGGGTGGCGAAGGCAGCAGCGGAGCGAGTCCCTCCGAACCTGCTCCTCTCCACGTGCAAGCGCTCCCCAAAATATCGGAGGCAGGTGAGAAGTACGGCTCGTGTGAGGAACTCCGCTCCCACCAAGGCACGGCTTACCAATGGCAAATATTTTATGTTCTGGTCTGGATAAAATCCATGCAGCAGCGAGAGAGTGTCTGTCCTTGCTCCACAGACTGGACTAGCTTGGAGAAGTTTCACTACTAATTTTTTTTTTAACCCAAAACTACATATTCCTGCTGGTGTCACACTTCTGTTTTCTGTTCCCAGCTTCTCTTACCAGGCTGGGTGAGGACAGGTGGAAACTCCACTTCTGCCTGCACTCTTAGGAGCAGGGCCAATTTTTCCCCCACTGCAGGTTTAGTGACTTCCTAAAAAAACACAAATAATATCTCCACGGGACTGAGCCACCCTCGTGTAACACACCCACGGTGCCATTTTGTACAGTCGGACAACGGAAGCTATTTTTCAAACCAGATTTAAAACTCTTCTTAAGCGCCCACTGCCATCGATTTTCTCCCAAGGGATTATGAATCACCTGCCTCCATTAATGGAGGTGACAAAAAAAGAAATAAATATATATACGTATCTCAAAAGCACGCAAACCAGAGAGGTTGGGGAAATAAAGCAAGATGGGAAGCAGGAGCCCACAGAATCCTGGTAGCATCCCCACACTCAGCCCTGGTCCCAGGTCCTCCGGGCAGGTGAAGCCCTTGGTGCACTGTCCCAGCGGCAGCTCCGCTCCTGGAGAATTTTGCCCCTTGCAGAATATATCCCAAAGTAGCAGCTTGAGAAAAATAAAGTACAAAATAAAATTTTAAATACGCTTCCCCCTCGACCTTCCCCCCCCCCCACCTCCATTCTCCTTGGTTTTATCTGGGAGCGTGTCCCCTGCAGCAGGAGCGACCCTGAGGGTGGAGTGAGGCTCTGCCCTTCCTCCCTCTCCTGCCTGCGGAAAGCTATTTCGGAGCTCTTGTGCCCTTTGTCGCAGCAAGGCGGATGATCGTTTTATTTTTGTCCAGCCTGTCCTAAAATCGTGGTACTGTCATTTCCCGGGGCTGCCAAGTATTTTACAGGGTGCCTGGTTTCGTGGCGTGGCATCGGCAATATTCCATCCCCTCTTCCCGGGCTCCAGGGTTACGTGTTTTCCTAGCAGAGCTTTTCCAAACGCAGCCTGTCAGAGCATCACACCACCGGGTATTTAAAGTCTTGAAAAGGTGAAACCTGTTGACAGTACGTGAGATTAAAGAGATTTTCCTTTCCGTTTTCAGCTCCTTTTGAGCGGGAGGAGGAGTGCCCGAGAGGGGCTCGGTGCCGGCTGGCGTTCGTCCTCTCCTTCAGCCTAGGAATGAATCCCCCAAAGTTTCTTCATTAAGTCAAAAGGCTGATGAAACGCCTGGCTGCAAAACCACCTCTCTCATAAATTGCCACGGATTTTACCCCCACCCCCCCCCACACACACACCCCTGTAAAGAATTAAATCTACGACATAGTTCTAATTCCAGCTCCAAGGCTCAGAAGTGCAGTCTGAAGGCTGTAGGAAAATTTAGGGATATATATATTCCCGAATAGCTCCATTGTAACGTCTGAGGGGCACGGGTTGGATTTTGTAATAAAGTGGGTTCTTTGGTTGGGGTTTTTTTAAATTATTATTATTTAATGCAGTCCTCGAGAATCGAAACACACAAAATGCAGCGAGAATGTTCACAATGTTGAGAACACAGTTGTAAATAGAAACATTCATATTTCATCCGATTATAAATATTTGATACTGCAATTGTAAAATGCACATGTTTTATAAACTGGAGAGAAGAAAAAAAAATCCTTTGCTTTCTTGCTAAAAGGCAAAGTCATTTAATCCTGGCCCCTAAGCAGCTGATGGTTATTCACAGAATTTAAAATTACAGTTTGTATTTTATAGCTGGATGCTTTCCTTCTTTTTTTTTTTCCCTTTTTTTTTCTTTTTCCTTTTTTAAATTTTATACTACTATGTACAGTGTGTATCTATTAGAGCTGCAAAATAAAGAGGTTTTAAGGCAAAGCGAGAAGTTTCCCCCCCCCACAAACAGCGTCGCAGGAGAATCCGTTCCTGAGCAGCCGCCCACGCACACCCAGGCCCACGCGGGACAAATCCCCCTCCGGAGAGGGGACAGGGACCCCACGCTCCGGGACAAACGGGTTCAGCTCAGCACAGCGCCTCGAACCCCCCAGAAACCCCGATTTCGGGGAGGGGTGTGCGTGAGGAAGGGGGTGTGGGGACAAACACCCACCCGCACGCTGCCGCCGAGCGTCGCGCCAGCGGGGACCGCGCTGCGGAGGGGAAGGTACAACAAAAAATGGGACTTGTGGGGGGAAAGGGGGGGCTAAAACGCTCCCAAATGTTTCGGGGAGGTGATGCCGGAGCGGAGCCGGGTCCCATCCCTCGGCTGCCCTCCGCGGAGGGGCAGCGGGGCCGTGAGGGAGCAGCATCCCGGAGAGGCTCCCGCTTTTCGGGGATGGGGCTCCCGAAGTTATCGCAACAAGCTGGAAGGGGAGGGGGGTGCTGACCCCATCTCTAGGCAGCATCCACGCCTGCATCCCGCAGTCACGGGCGCCCGTGGCTCTCGTTGGCGGTGATGAAGGAGCAGAGGCTCAGGGAAGGATCCCGGGCGTGTTTCAAGACGGTGCTTTGAGATTCGTTTCCCTAACGTTACTTTTAAATTTTTTCTTTCTTTTAAAATTAAATTCTCCACGTCTATCCCCAAAATCAGCCTCAGACACCCCAACTCCAAAAAAACAAAAATTACAAAAAGACTACACACCCCCCCCACAAAAAAAAAAAAACACCCAAAAAAGAAAAAGAAAAAAAAAAGAAAAAAAAAAGGGAAAAAACCAAAAGAAAAGGTTAGGGGTGGGGTGAAAAAAAAGTTAAAACTCATAGAACAAATAGGAGAACTATTTATTCGGTTCACAGTTGTGTGAAATGCAGCAATAAAAATCTTTGGACTTCAGCAAAAGTTGTTTTTAATTTTTTTTTTTTTGAATTTCAAAAAACAGCGTCCAATGTCCATTAAAACTGCGCTTAAGTCTATCAAAAAGTAACTTAAGCTTAAAAAAAAATCTTAAAGATAGCATCTAAAACTTCATACACCAACAAAAAAAAAAAAAAAAAAAACCAAAAAAAACCACAACGAAACCAAACAACAAGCCCAAACCCCCGAAACCAAAACCAACCAACCAAAAAAAAAATATTTTATAATCAGATATCTTGGATTTTTACACCACCTTACCTGTAAATTATATATACATAGAATATTGCAGAATTATATCTAATACACAATATTTTCACTATTAATGCTGGTATAATCTTTGTACACTGGCCCTTATGTTTCTTTTTATTTTTTTTTAATTAAATTATTGCATTGTATAAACTTTGACTGCAAACGGCCCCCCCACCCCTGCCTCCCCCCTCCCTCCCTCGCTTCCCTCCCACCCCCCTTTCCCTTGGCTATTCACTGTCCGACTTGCCGTCTTTCGCCGTGGTGGAGTGGTTGTAGAGCCCCTGGGCCATGAGGTGCACTGCCAGGGAGTTCTTACTGCCCGTCGCCTTCTTGATCTTGGCTCGTTTGTTCTGGAACCAGATTTTGATCTGGGACTCGTTGAGCCCGAGCTCCTGGGCCAGGCTCTGCCGCCGCTGCTCCGTCAGGTACCGGTTCGTCTGGAACTCGGCCTTGAGTCTCTGCAGCTGCTCGGCGGTGAAGGCGGTGCGAGGCCGCTTGTCCTCCTTGTTGGGGTTCTTCTTCTTTGGTTTGCGGGAGCGGGGACCTACGGCCGGGAGAGAGGAGAGGCACCGACACCGCCACGCTCCGCTGCGGGCACGGCTCCCGCCCGGGGGGCACCGGCTCGGGCAGCACCACCCCCTCGGAGGGAACGGACCCCGCTTTGTGCCTCCGCTGCCGGGGATGCTCGGGAGGCGGCGGAACGGGAGCCGCAGCCCCCGCAGCCCCCCGCGCCCCGCTTGCTGCCCGGTCGCCCCCCCTCCGCTCCCCCGGCCCCTTTCTCCCCGCCAGAAACGCAGCTCCCGAGCCTCTGTGTCCCGGGAATGCCCGACAGGGAAAGCTTGCACCAGGGGCAGAGGCACAGAGCTAAATTTTATACCCTTGAACAGATTTTTTTTATTTTTTTTAAGAAAACCTCTATACTTCTTTACTTTTTTTTCCTTCCTTTTTTTTCTTTTTCTTTTTTTTTTTTTTTTTTTTATTCTGTGAGTCGCGATAAAAAATTATAATGGAAATCCTCTTGCAGTTTACTTGGCCAGAAGCATTCCGCCTCTCCGCTGCAGTGCCCATATGGCGCTGCACGGCCCGATCCGAATCGCCGGGATTATTCTCGGGAATATTATTCTCGGCAGCACAAGGAGCCTTTTCTGCCCGGGCTGAGCCATTGTGAGGATGTATGTTAATTAAATATTAACAAAGGAGAGCACTGGAGAACAATGGAGTAAATTCCAATTCAGCTCTGAATATTACCTCTGAGTGAGAGTTTGTTTTCAGATATTACGAACTAATTTTCATCTCGTTTTACGATCCCTTCCTCAGCTAGCCGACTCCCGGGTGAAAATCCTACCTCGCCGCTTTTGTAAGAGAAAGACCCATATTTTTTTTTCTTTTCCCCGGGAGCAGATCTCCTGCCTGATGTTTCCCATGCCTTCCCTCCAGTGTTTTCTACTTGTTTTTAACCGGGGTTTTACCGATCTGCCGGAGCCAGCCCTCCTGTCCCCGCGGTAGCGAAAGGACATTTTACCCCCTGCTTGTTATTTTTAATTTTTTTTAAAAATTCTTTTTTTTTTTTTTTTTTTTAAAGATAATTTCAAGACGTTCTACCCAAGCCCTTGCCAAGGGACGGACTCTGCCAAAGAAGTTTCCCGGCTCTTGGAAATGTCCTCCGGCCCCCACAGAGCTGACCTACAGCATATGGGGGGAAATTAAAAGAAAGAAAAGAAACGGCGGCGGCTCGGAGGCCTCTTTTAGAGAAATAAACGATCGCGGATTGTTTTTGGCCGAAAAGACTAATCAAAACAAGGCGAGGCCTATGGAGATGCCACCTCCTCTTCCCAAAACCCAGCGCAGGGGGGCTTTCCCGACAGGGAAAAGGAGAGCTCGCCGGGAGGATGAGCGGGGAGCCCAAAGACAGTTTGTTTTTTCCTCCCTCTTTGATAAAACTCGCCGGTTGGTGGGAAATGCCCCGAGCCCAGGCGGCCTCAGCTCCGCCGCGGCGGCGGGGACAGAGGGAGGCACCCCGCTCCCTCCTCGTCCCTGCGGCTCCGTTCACCCCCAGCCGACCCTACCTCCTTCAAGCATTTTCAAGCCATTTTAAGCAACTCGCCCACCCGCCAAAAAAACCCTAAAAAGCAGAACCCAAACAAACAAAAATACCAAAAAAAAACCAGGAGAAGACGGAGAGGGAAAGGGGAGCGGGGTCTTTTCCACGCCGCTTCCCGGCCTCGCGGCGGGCGGCGGCGGCCCGGGGAGCCCGGGGCAGGGGCTGCGGCCGCGGGGAGCGGGGCTGCGGCGGGGCAGCGCTTACCTGAGGAGGGCCGGTCCGAGTACCGCGTGCAGTACACCCAGGCGGGCCACAGCATGGGCTGGTTCCCGGCGTTGGAGCTGGCCTGGGAGCTATCCGAGTCCGAGCTCACCGACAGGTCGCCGCCGCTCAGCCCCCGCGCCTTCAGGGCCGCCTCCAGCGCCGCGGGGTCCCCCCCCTTCTTGGCGGCGCCGTGCAGGGCCAGCCCGGCGGGGCCGCCCTCCCCCCGGCCCGGCGAGCCCGCCCCGCCGCCGGGCAGCGGAGCTCCGGGGGCCGGCGCCGCGGCGGGGCTGCGGCGGCTCTCCGCGCCGGGCCGCCGGGGCTCTCCGTCGGGGCCGCCCGCCTCCTTCCTCCGCCCGAACTCGGGCCGCAGGATGTTGTCGATGAAGAAGTTGGTGATGCGGTGCGGGTGCGGGTGGGGGTGCGGGGGATCGCCGGGGGGGAGCAGCAGCCCCCTCCGCCCGCCGCCGCCGGGCTCCGCGTCGCCGCCGGACTCCTGCGGCTCGGCCGCCTCCTCCCGGGGGCTCCGGCCGCCCTCCTCCATGCTGCGCGGCCGCCCCGCCGACGGCTCCGCTGCCCGCCCGCCGCCGACCGGGCGCTGCCGAGCGCTGTCTGTTGTTGCTCTGCTGCAGTCGGTTGTTCTTTATTTTAATTTTTTAATATATATATTTATATATATATATAGATATATACACGCACACAGAGGTGTCTATTTGCTTTCGTTTCTCCTGGCTTCGCCCGGCATTCAAAATCCAGAGTTTGAAAAAAAAAAAAAAGGAAAAAAAAATTAAGAGTAATTTTTAAAAAATTAAGAGACAAATGCAGGGAGACCCGCAAGCCAGCAGCCGAGCCTGCACCACTTCCAACTTTAACAAAAAATGAAAACACAGGGGCTCCGGTCCTCCCGCCGCCGCTCGCCGCCTCCCGCCGCCGCTCAGCCGCTCGGTCCCGCGGCGCGCTGCCGCCTGCTGCCCCGGCCGCCGCCGCGCCTCATCCGCGGAGGAAAAATTAGCGATAATAAAAATAATAATAATTGTGGAGCGGAGGGGGGGTGTAAGAGAAAAAACGAAGCGCCGGTGTCGGGGCGGGGTGTAGGCGGGCTCTCAGCAGCCGGTGTCCCGCGGAGGGCAGGGCGGTGAGGGGCGCCCCGCGGGGCTCCGGCCGGCAGCGCCTCGCCCCGCGCCGCCCCGCGCCGCCCCGCGCCCGCACATGCGGGGGCCGCCGCGGGTGGGGGGGCGTCCCGCCCTGCCCTGCCGCCCGCCCTGCGCCGCGCTACGCCCCGGCGGCCGCCGCCGCCGCGCCCGGGCACTTCCACTCGGGTTGTTGTCCTTTAGGTTTTAACGGGGCCCCCGCCGCTGACGTCGCCGGCCCGGGCGCTCCGACACGTGCCTCGGGCCAATGGAAGGCCGGGCGAGCGCACACGTGGTGCGGGGCGCCCCGGTAAGTGACAGCGCCCACGCCCCTCCCCCGGACGGGCCCGGCCGCCGCGGGGATGCGCGGGGGGGAGCCGGGGGTGCCCCGCCGCGGGGCGCGCACCGCTGCCCCCCGCCCGCCGCTGCCCCCCGGCCCCGATCGGCCATGAGTTACCGGGGGTTTAATTGTCCCGGTGTTTACCGGGGAGGGGGCCGGCATCCCACAATTCCTTGCAGAAACGCATAAATAATATTAAGCGAGCGGCGGCGATACAAAGGGGTCCGGGGGGGGGGGGCGGAACAGGCCCGGCCCGGTGCCCGCGGGCTGCTCGGGGGTTGCGTCCCCTCCCCGCAGCGCGGTTCGGCCGTAATTGACTCGTCCTTCCCGCAGCCGGACAGGAGCTTTTGATCTGCCCTGACCGCTCCCCAAACGGCACCGCGGCGCCGTGCTGCCCCCCAAAACGCTGGCCCGGCACCCTCTGGATCCCGCAAAAGCCCTTGACGCTTTAGGACGGGAAAGCTGCCGCAGCCGCTTTGCTTGTCTTTAGGGAGAAATAACCCCGGAACAAAATTAGGGAGCAAGGTGCGACTGGATGGACGAAGGGCTGGGGGGGCTGAATAGCTTGCGAGGCTCGGATCTTCCGCGGGGAGCACGAGAGGGGAGCGAGAAGGCGGGGGCGAGTCCTCCCCCTGCAGCCGACCCGAGATGGTGTCCGGGGCCCGCTCGGTGCCACCGCCCGACGGGGCGCACCCCGAGGAGCTGCGCGGCCCCTCCGAGGGCCGGGCAGGGTCGGGAGGTGATGGCTCGGCCCCGGTGTCCGCCGCACCCCGACCGCCGGCTCTCGCCCTAAGTGACGTTTTTATTTGGAGGTGGCTTCCCTGCGGTGACACGCATCACTCGCCACCTTGAAGGAAAGGGACAGTGAGCCTTTCCTCTCCTCGTCTTCTTTTCCTTTTTCTTTCCTCTTTCTTTCCTTTTTTGCTTTTCTTTTTCTTATCCTTTTTTCTTTCCCGTTTTCTTTTCCTTTATTCTTTCATTTGCATTTAATTTTAAATTCATCTCCCTATTTTCTTTGTATTTCGCAGCGGGTCGGGTTCACTAGAGAAGACCAGCAGTGGCTGATCCAAAGTTGTTTTGCTCAAACAAGCACCCAGAGGTTAATTTCTTCAAGAGCCCCATGAAAAGCGATTAGCCTGTCTCCCAAGAAGTATTTTCTAATTACTTGGAAGCTCTCGCTTTACTACTACCCCATAATTAAACGTGTTCAAGGTGCTGCACTTCAAATATTTCGCTCCCGGGCGGACCCAAGTTACCGATAAAAACTTTAAACCTCCTTGAACCCCTTGTTACCTGCCCGCTCGCTGCCGGTACAGCGTTAACCTTCCCATTCGTTATCCCGCTCCTTCGCGGGGATATTTCTAACCTCCATAGGACAGAGGGAAGAATTCCTGAGGTAAACTCCGAAGTAGGAGATAAACAAAGCTGTACAAAACAATTACTGCATCTGCCTGTCCTCTGACAATAATCCAGCACCTCAGGTATGCAGAGGCAGCGGTGGGGGGGGCGGCGAGAGGTGAAGGAGTGATCTGATACCGAACCGAAGAAATCTGAAAGGTCTATTTTTCTTTTTTTTTTATCTCTCTCTCTCTTTTTTTTTTTTTTTTTCCCAAGGTTATTTTTATCTGGGAGCTCAATCTCTGTGGAAACATTCCCCAGCAGCACTATTGCTCGCTGGTCTGCAGTCGCCTCGCAAGCGGCACCGCAGCGTGCGGGGGCTTTTCCTCGGGAACCACTGTGGGTCACCGGGAGAGATGGCTTGAAAATGGGAGTTTGGCTTCGTTTCCTTCTTCGCTTCAGCCTCCCCTCGCAGACCTAGTGCCTGCAAATGTCACCTCTCCGCACACCAGCAATATTTCTTTTCCTTACGCTCTCCGCGTAGTTTCAACGAGGCTCATTCCCTGCTGCCACCCTTTTAAAAATTTATATGTTTTCCCTCTCTCAAATAGGTGAATGTGCGGGTTCAGCGGAACCCCCACACCCTGCCCTTTGCTCGGCACTGAGAACTTGAGGAACGGGTTGACAGTCCTGGAGCTCGGCACGGGGAAAGAGGGAGGGAGATTGCGGCCGACCCCCGCCCGCCGCGGGCAGCGGGCAGGCTCCGGGGCCGGGGACGGGCAGCGAGCAGGCTCCTGGGCTGTATGTGCCGCTCCTCCGAGCAAACCCTCCTTCCAGCTTTCCACCACACTCGGGAAAAAGGAAACCCAAGAAGTATTTTCTAATTACTTGGAAGCTCTCGCTTCTCGCCAAAACAAAACAACAAACCCCGAGGTGCTGGGAAGCCAAAATGCCCAGAGCAATAGTGGAAGCCAAGGAGGTGCTGCACCTCCCGTTCTCCCAGCGTGGAACGACTGCCTGAAAAACGCCGGCGTGCACCAAATTTCGCCGGGTTTACAGCGATTCCCCCGTTTCCAGCCAGTCCCTGCCCGTGCCGCCGGGGGAGGTCTGGCAGCGACGCTACCCCGTGGGCACAGCCTGGGCACATCGCCGCGACCCCGGCGGCCCCCATGTGCCTCCCGCTCACACCGGCATCACTTTTTTTTTCAAGCTAAGCCTTTCAGGCAGCTTTGCCAGCGCGTTGGAGCTGCTGGCGGAGGATAGAGGAGAGGGGAGAGGTCGCTGCTCCTTTGCCAGGCTGGCCGTGCCGCAGGCGGTGTGCCCGACTCTGCCCGGCCTTCCCTGGGTTCTGGCATCAATTTTGGAAGGGGAAAACCAGCAGCAACCCCCGCCTAGCCCTATGCAGGCTTTCCTGGAGCCGGCGGGCCGGAACAGCTCAGCCAGCACGGCCACATTTCCCCAATGCCGCCGGGTTCTCACTGCATCGCCAACAACCACAAGAATAAAACCCGTGGAACCTCCGGATTTTCCCAATTCCCCCCATGCCAGGCAGGAAAAAGGGCGCTCCGTGGCCGCCGGGGTCCCATCCCGCAGCCCGCGGTGGGACCGGCAAATCGCCCATCCATCCACTTCAAGCGGGAATACTTTCGCATCAACGGGGGTAAAGAGACGGGTTGGAAACCCTGGCTTCCACTTTCTTGCAAGATCATGAAAATTTCATGAGCTGCTGGTGGCGAGGGCAGAGCCCGCTGCTGCCGCGCCCGGCCCGGCCCGAGACGGGCTCTCCGCGGAACGATCGAGGGCACCGGTGTGGGGGCACGGAGGATGCTCGAGAGGGAACGGATGAGGGTGAATGTCAGAGCCTTGACTCGAGAAAGGAGCGCTCGGTCACGGTTACCGTTCGCAGCAAGGAGTGACGGGGAGCAGCTACCCCCCACCGCCGCCCCTTCCCACGGGAGGGAGGGTGCGCGGGTGGGGTGGGAGTGCCGGCCCCTGGCTCGCCCTGCCCCTGGCCCGGCCCTGCCCCTGGCTCGCCCTGCCCCTGGCCCTGTCCTCTCGCTGCCCCGTCCTTCCCCTGCCCTCCCACGGCCCCTCTTCTTGCCCTGCCCACGAGGAGCAGCCCCCTCCTCTCCCGCCCGCCGGCTGGGACTGGGAACTGCCTTCCCGGGCCCTATCGAAAACTGTCAAACAACAATAGCAAAACCCTCCAATTTTGTTAAAGTTAGGTAGAAAGTAAGGGTAAAGAACAGCCCAGAGCCCAATAATATGGTGGTCGGCGAGAGAAGAGAAGAGAAGAGAAGAGAAGAGAAGAGAAGAGAAGAGAAGAGAAGAGAAGAGAAGAGAAGAGAAGAGAAGAGAAGAGAAGAGAAGAGAAGAGAAGAGAAGAGAAGAGAAGAGAAGAGAAGAGAAGAGAAGAGAAGAGAAGAGAAGAGAAGAGAAGAGAAGAGAAGAGAAGAGAAGAGAAGACAATGGGAGGAAAAAGGGGAAAGGGAAAGGAAAAAGGGGAAAGGAAAAGGAAAAAGGGGAAAGGAAAAAGGGAAAAAGGGAAAATGGGAAAATGGAAAAGCCCTTTCGGTTTCCCAGGGTGGAGGCAATGCTCGCTTCTGCGGGGCTGGACCCCCACAGCCCTCTGTGGCGGAGCTCTGGTCCGGCTCCCCGAGCCAACGAGGCCCCGCCAGGATGCTGAGTGACACTGGGTTTCTGTTCCCTCCCCGGAGTGCCTGGACATTGTTTTGCCGAGCCGTTCTTTAAAAACCCACCAGCCCGAAGCACAACCAGGGATGAAACCATCTGTCGCTGCTGGAAAGTTTTTGGCCTGTGCAAAGAAATAGTTCGTGATCCCTTGTTAAAAATAGAGAAATAAAATTTAAATAGATTAAAAAATAAAGGTGGGAGCTAAATCTTCCGCCTGTGTCTTTGACTTGCACCCACAGCACCTTTGTAAAGAAACAGAAATCCGGCCCCAGTTTCTGCCCCCCGCAGCTGGGTGGGGCATGGCCGGTACAGCCCGACCCGGTCCGTCGGAACCCGCGGGGGATGCTCGGGCTCTGGCTGTGGTTCTGTCCCGGGCAGGGCTCTCGGTCCCCGGCTGCGACGGACATCCGGCGCCTCTCCCGGAGCGGATCCGCGGGCGGCGGCCGGGATCGCTGTTCGCTCGCTCATCTGTAGCTGTGGAGGCAGAAAAGCTTCAAAGGAGTACAAGATTATTTCCCTGAAACCATTTTATTTAATCTTAGCAAGATGATGCGTCCGCCCGTTTCACACACACCCGCTATGTACCGGATCCTACACAAGTGTGCACAATCGCGGATGTCGCGACTGAGGAACGTTTCCCGTGACTCGGAGGAGTTAATCCGTGCAGACACAACAGGAGCTGTTGTGACGGTAAAGTTCAGCAACTCTACACCGACCCCAGCATTAGCAGGGGCTGGGGTGAGATGCTGGAGCTGCTCCTGCACTTTCCATACAGGCAGATAATTCCCCTAAATTCCCTAGGATTTACACCTCGGCATTTACTCACAGGCAGAATAAAGCCACCGCTCTAATTAACTAGGTAATTTCCACTCCGGCTCCTCACCGGATAATCAACTTTTATGGTCTCTCGAAGGCTATTTTCCAGCTGTTGCGGAGCGGGAGCCCAGCCGCGCTCACACCGCACCGCCGAGGCTCCGGGGTCGGGCAAGCTCCGGGAGAGGTTTGGGGGAATCCCTGTCCTCCTCAGCAGGACCGAGCTCCCTGCACCTTCCCCGTCCTTCACTGCCCGAGGCTTTCCGGCAATCCGGGGGTGAGGGGCTCCTGTCGGCCCCATCGCGAGGGGAAGGAGGTGGGGGTCCACGACAGCCGCCCCAGAGACGGGCAGGGCTGCGCTGGGGCCGGGCTGTGGGGGCGTTCGGCTCCTCTCGGTAAAGGTGCGCCTTACCCTGGGCTGTCCCCCCGCCCTGGGTGTCCTCTACCCCTCTCGAGGGACCGGGATGGGCGAGAGGCTGCACGCAGTGACGGGGGCATGGCCCGGACACGCTGCACACACCCTGCATTTCCTTCAGGGCTTCCAGGAAAACAAAACAAAACCCAAAAACCCGAGCGAACAAAACCCAAAACCCACCCCAACCCCAGAACACAGAATACAAACAAACCCCTGCCTTTTCTTTTAACAAGCAACAAACAAAAGTGCAGTTCTCAGTGGGGTGTCCCTGTCAGCCAGGCAGGAGCGCTGCCCGCCGGGACCGGGGCCGGGGCTGGCTGCAGAACGGACGGGAGATGCTCGTTCTCGTCTCTCCTTGCTCTGCGGAAAGTTCCGCGGGGAGGACTAAGAGCCCCGAGCCCGGTCCTTCCTCGTCCTTCGCAGCTTCCCGCCCCACCCGCCCGCTGTGGGACCCCGACACCTCTGCGTGCCCCTCCGCGGCCGCCGGGCCTGAAAAGCGGGAGCTCGGCGGGGGAGGCTGGGCCAGGGGTCGGGGGGGAAGAGGCCTCTGCCCCATGCCCGCAGTGCCCATTGTCTGCCAGGGAGCAGGGGTGGGGAGGGCTGGCATCGTCTGCGATGGGCAACCCTTCCTTCCTTCCTTCCTTCCTTCCTTCCTTCCTTCCTTCCTTCCTTCCTTCCTTCCTTCCTTCCTTCCTTCCTTCCTTCCTTCCTTCCTTCCTTCCTTCCTTCCTTCCTTCCTTCCTTCCTTCCTTCCTTCCTTCCTTCCTTCCTTCCTTCCTTCCTTCCTTCCTTCCTTCCTTCCTTCCTTCCTTCCTTCCTTCCTTCCTTCCTTCCTTCCTTCCTTCCTTCCTTCCTTCCTTCCTTCCTTCCTTCCTTCCTTCCTTCCTTCCTTCCTTCCTTCCTTCCTTCCTTCCTTCCTTCCTTCCTTCCTTCCTTCCTTCCTTCCTTCCTTCCTTCCTTCCTTCCTTCCTTCCTTCCTTCCTTCCTTCCTTCCTTCCTTCCTTCCTTCCTTCCTTCCTTCCTTCCTTCCTTCCTTCCTTCCTTCCTTCCTTCCTTCCTTCCTTCCTTCCTTCCTTCCTTCCTTCCTTCCTTCCTTCCTTCCTTCCTTCCTTCCTTCCTTCCTTCCTTCCTTCCTTCCTTCCTTCCTTCCTTCCTTCCTTCCTTCCTTCCTTCCTTCCTTCCTTCCTTCCTTCCTTCCTTCCTTCCTTCCTTCCTTCCTTCCTTCCTTCCTTCCTTCCTTCCTTCCTTCCTTCCTTCCTTCCTTCCTTCCTTCCTTCCTTCCTTCCTTCCTTCCTTCCTTCCTTCCTTCCTTCCTTCCTTCCTTCCTTCCTTCCTTCCTTCCTTCCTTCCTTCCTTCCTTCCTTCCTTCCTTCCTTCCTTCCTTCCTTCCTTCCTTCCTTCCTTCCTTCCTTCCTTCCTTCCTTCCTTCCTTCCTTCCTTCCTTCCTTCCTTCCTTCCTTCCTTCCTTCCTTCCTTCCTTCCTTCCTTCTTTTCTTCCTTTTCTTCCTTCCCTCCCTCCTTCCCTCTCCCCTCCCTATTTTTCCTTCCTGCCGTTCCCCTTCCCCGCAGTCCCCGGTTCTGTCACAGCGGGCGGTGTCCGGCGGTGTGACCGGGCAGCAGCGCAGGTTGCCCTCACCTGTCCTGCTGTCCCCCCGGCTCCCCTGACCCCGAGCGCCCCTCCAAGGGCCGTGGCCGCCTCGGGCATCCCCAGAGGTGTTCCCGACGGGAGCAGCGGCTCCAGCCCGGCGCCCGAACCCCAGCGCCCGGCTCTGCTCGGGTGCACCGCGGGGGCCACCGAGGACCTGCCCGTTCCGCACGCAGGCCCGTGAGAACAGTAAAATACCCCACCCAGGAACTTCAAAGCCAGGGTGTGGGGCGGCGGTGACAAAGCTGTCACCTCCCTTGCCTTGCCGGCAGGGACTTCACGGGCGATAAAAAGGGGCGAGGGCCGCGTTCAGCCCATCGGTGCGGTCTCGGGGCTGGGTGGGCTGCGGGAGTGCGCGGTGTCACAGCGCCGAGCTGCTGCGTTTTGTAGGTTGATGCCGTCATAGTCTTTATTTTTTTTGTCCTCTAGTTTTCTTGGATTCCCGGGCTATATTTGTCTTGTCTGTCTGGGGCTGCTTCTCTAAGTCACTGTGTAAATTGAAAGGCTTTTCCCCCCCTTTTTCTTCCCCTCCCCAGCTCACCACCTTTTTTTAATTAAAGCTTTTAACTCGCCTGGTGTTTACAGTCTTATGTAAAGTATCAAAACAAACAGACCCTGCCGAATACAAACACCAAAAAGAAGCTGGCCCCCCATTCTTACCCCTTTATTGTCCAAAAAAAAAAGCGCATCTCCCCATGTCATAGCTACAGTTCCAAAAGGAAATTGCTTTTATTTGTAAAGGAGGCTTTAAAAAGCAGTGACATGAAGGGGAAAAGCTCCTTAAGGGAGGAAGGTCATGGGGTTAGGGGTGAGATTAAAGGAGCTATCTTTCCACCTCGCAGCGAAAGCGGCGCTGGAGCCTCCCCAAACCTGGGAGAAGAGCTGCCGAAGGGAGGTGGAGGGGGCGAGTGAAGGGGTCGATGCTGGGGGCCGGGACTGGAAGAGGCCACGGGGCTCCAGGCAGTCCCTGGTGCCACACAGGCACCTTTCAGCTGTCAAAAGGAGTGGATGCAAAGAGGTAAAATCCCTCCCTTCAATGCCTAAACCCTCGCATTCCCCGTGTCATACAACAGGAAACATCACAGCGAGGGAAGCGGCCCCTCCAGAGCTCAGGCGGGCGGTGGGACACGGAGGGCAGTGGGATGCAGGGTGCTGGGGCTTGGGGAAGGAGACTGTGCCCCCTTCCCGAGGCTGCTGCCGCCGTCTATTTGTAGGAAGCTGGGCACAGCGATGGAAAGGAAAAAGGACTGCCGAAGCGATCGCCCCCAACCCTCCCTTCCCCTCTTCCGCATCCATCCGTGACGGCTGCGGTTTTTGCTGAATTAAGGTCCCTGGTGAAGGCGAGTCAGCGTGAGGGATGCGAGGGCACTTCCCTTCGCCTCCCCACAAAGGCGGCACCCTGCCTGGCCTCAGGCATGGACAGAGGCCGAGGCTCCGGGGTCAGCACCGACAAAGGTGGCTGCATCCTCCCTGCGTGCCCTCTGCCTTCCTGACCCCTCGCCGGTTCCCCTGCCCCTCTGGGTGGGCACGGAACGCTCCCCTCACCTCTCAAACCGGGGCTGTGCCCAGCCCTGTCCTGCGGAGGAGCCTGGGGCCATTTCTGCAGGGCGGCAGGGAAAGGACACACAGTGCTGCTTTCATTAGGGATGGAAAATGTCATTTCCACCGCTAAGAGGGATGCAAACAACCCCAAGAGTGATGCAAGTGCTGATCGTGGCACTATTTGGAATTTGGGTCCTGGCTGTCATTCTCCGTGCTCAGGACGTCCCCAGTAATTTGTGATGCCCACGATGGCACAGGAAGGTGCCAGCGGTGACACCTCCCTTGCTCCTGGGCTGCTGCCAGCGCAGGGGAGCCGCCGTGACATTTCTCTGCAGCCCTGGAGAGATGTCCTGCAGGAAGGACATTTGGAAGGAGAGCTGTGGCCATGCTCCCACAGGAGGGTGAGGGTGGAGAGGGGACCAGGTCTGCCTGATTCAGCACTGCAAGAACAGCACCGTGTGCTTATTCTTGAAAGCAGGGTGCGGATTCAGGGGCGATTCTGCTCGGGCTGCCCGGGAAGACGCAGGATGTTGGCTGTGTGCAGCATTTGAGGCGAGTGTTGGTGAGGTGGCCACTGGCTGCCGTGACCCTGAGCAGACAGCTTTGTCCCTCCGTGCCTCTGCGGAGAGGATGCTCACACGCCGTCTCTCCTGCTCTCTCCTGCAGTCCCAGGGCTCTGTGACATTTGGCTCTGCGGCTTCTGCCTGGCACTTCCAGTCCCCAAATCTATTCTCACTTTCTTCTCCAAAGTGCAGCGGCCGCATTGTTCTCGGTATTTAGAGAGCGGTGTGTGAGAATGGATGTGCGGGAGGCTGCTCCTCTCCTAAAATATGTGCATTTAAATTGTCCCAGGGAATTACCGACATTAGCCTGCTTTGTTTTGGGGTTTTATTAGTGTCACTCAGTAAATATCCCCCTGCAGCCTGGGTAGCGAATGCCCAGCCGTGCTCACTGGAGATGCCGCTTGGCACTGCGCCTGCCACAACTGCTGGAGGACAGTAAATCCATCCCTCCTTGGCTCGCAGGCATTGGCGCTGCCTTAGCTTGTGCAGAGCCGGCTCCTGAGCCCGTCTGAGCCGGGTCACAGCTCCCCTGACTTACGCACTTCTGTGCCATGAAGCATCGCTGCCTGGGGAGCTCTCCCAGAGGTGTGGATTCCCCTCACTCAGGCAAACACCAGCGGCTCATGTGGACTAGGAATTTGTCTTTTCCTTTTCCTTTACCTTTCTGCATCATCGGTTTTATATAAAACCACAGGATAGACCAGAAATCCTAGCACACACCACTCACTGAGAATTGACTGGGTATTGTAGATACACACTGCTCCCATAAATATTTATGGAGTTACAGTCAGCCTTGGTACGGGCAAACAAATGTAAATAACGCCATGCACTCCTCGTGTGCTCCGGATGGTGCTGTGAGCAGAAATAGCCCTTCCTTGTGAAATCAATTTAATGAATCACTTATAGTAGGAGGGAAATAATCCCAGCAGCATTATTATGCCTAATGGTAGGAGCATTGTGATGATGGCTGTGTTATCCAGCAAGCCTCTGTCTGGGAGTATGGGCATGGGGAGGGGAGACGTTTCCCAGCAGAGGAAGGTGAAGATGAGATGTGGGTGCAGGGGACAGAAATGAGAAAGGAAGTGCTGGACTTTCCTGCTGCTACACATCAGGATGCTGTGATGTTACCTGGGGTAGTGGGTGTGTGGGCAGGGAGAGGCACTCTGGGCAGAAGGACTTTGTAGGGAGAGGGGTGAGCAGGGGGTGGATGACCTAAAATGGATGGGCTGCCCAATGTGGGAATGGATGTTGTGTGCCCTGGGCCCCTCTGGTATCAAATGCCCCAGCAGAAAGGTTTATTTTCAAGTGATTTTGTCCCCTAAATATCTGCACTCTCAGCCAACACTGCCAAAACTTCCCAGGACATGGAGGTCTTGCATTTTTCATCTCTGCCAGAAAAGGGAAGAGATGAACAGTTCCAGGATGAAATCTCCATTTCAGATCAGAATTTCTCACGTCTTTGGGTGAGTGACTTCATCTTTCTCTTTCACAGGCTGTGGACATATTCCTGAAATCATTCTCAGCCCATGGAGTCATAGAACCACAGAATTGTTCATGTTGGAAAAGACCTCTGAAATCAGAGCCATTGTTAACCCAGCACTGCCAAGCCAACCCTAAACCTTGCCCCTTAGTGCCACATCTACATGTCACTGAAATCCCTGCAGCAATGGTGTCTCCAGCACTTCCCTGGGCAGCCTGTGCCCGTGGCAGACAAGGCACCCACAGGTTATTCCAAGCAGTGGGATGGCTCACAGGGCTGGCACACACTGCTGGACTCACAGGTCACTGTCAGTGCTGATCTGCCCTCAGGGCGGGGATGGTGCCCTCAGACCCAGGTCCCATTTCTGGAGATATTTCCTAGCCTATAGTTTTCCCTTTGCCAGTAGGTTTCGACCAGATATTTAATGTTAGGCCATGTAGGGAGAGTAAAAGCAGAAGGGGCTAGCATATGGACAAATAAAAGTGCATTTAAAAAATTTCAGCCTGTATTTTGAGGTGTCCATCAGCTCAAACAGCAAGGAGCATCTTCTTTATCTCAATGGGGCCTTTGCAGAACTTTTCCATGCGCTGATTCTGGGTGTACAAGCTCTGGGGTGACTTAACCCAAGATTTTCAAGCTGTTGGTAGAGCTGACAGGCCAGAGAAAAGCAGTGATTTGTTGTTTGAAGGGTTGAGCATCCCAGTTTTGATCAAAGTGCTTTCTGAATAACTTGAATAACTGGACTTGAGAGGCAAAGGGTGGACTTCCACATGGGGGGCTCCAGCAAGGACATGAAATCTGGATACAGCTGCATAGCATTAGCATCTTTACAAGCATATTCCTAGCAGTCTAATCCTTGAGCCCACTGTTATTTTCAATTAATTAGTCTGTCAGAAACTATTTTTGTTCTTGCTTTCCCTCCTTCCCCCAGTTTGCAAGGCTGTACTCAGAACTGTGCTCCCACACAGAGCTGGTTTTTGTTTTCATGGGTTTTTGGGTGGGTACTATTTTGCATTAACATTAGCATCCATTAATATAAGACACTTAGGCATCATGTGGTTTTTTGTGGCATCTTTTCCTATTCTAATGAATGGAGTGAAGGTGTGTGAAAGAAAACCCGAAAAATGCAAGGGCCAGAAATGCTTCTGTTCTTTGACCTTCCTATAGAAATCAAAGATCTTGTTTCAGGGGCTGAATCCTGCTCCTTGTGACAGCACCCAAAATCTGGAGTAGTCCATGGGGCTGAAGCCCTTTCTCTGATAAACCCACGAGGGCAGCAGGCACAGCTCTGCTGGGAGGAGATGGATCCAGGCAGCAGCTGAGTTGAGCAGCAGCAAGGGGCTGAAAATAAAAGCAGGAATCTTATGGACCTTTGGCTGAGGGGAACAGAGGGAAAGGATGGATAAAACAGCCTGAGATTGCACAGCAGTAGCTCAAAAAATCCAGTTAGAAACCACAGTGCACCCCTGAGGAGCACTGTGCTGTGGAGCACCGCTGAGAACTGCTGTAGGTGTGGGATTTATAGGAAAAATGAGGAGGTTCCACATTGCCATTAAAGCCCTCCACTCTGGCTCCTGCAGCCGAGCAGAAGCTGGAAAAGGTCTGAAGTGAGAGAGGCAGCTGAAGTCCTCACGAAAGCAGGCGCAGAATTTCAAATTGGAGGGAAATTCGGACAAGGATTTCTGCGAGCTTTGAAGGCGAGGGCTGTTAGCCTAAAAGGAATCAAGCTGCTCCCTCTCCACTTTGCTCCCTCAGCCTGGGAGGCATCCCCGGCGCTTCCCGGAGGTTCCAGCCCGGCAGGAGGGGCGGACGGGCCGGTTTCACCGGCGGCGGGGCGTGCGGGAGCGGGCGGGGGTCACCGGGTCGATCTGCCCTGATCCCCCTTCACGGGGGAAATGAAGCGACAGGTACTTTGCTCCAGCACAGTGGCCACTTTGAAAAAATGTTTCAGGCAGATAATTTATCAGGTTTAATTGCTCTTTAATCCCCCTGATCGGCCTGGCGTGGAGAAATCCCCTCTGAATGGGGGATCCTGTTTGAAAAGAGCCAGGGAGGCTGGGAGGGCTGGAGGGAGGATGGAGGGAGGGATGGAAGGAGAGAGGAAGGATGAAAGGAGGGAAAAAAGGGAGGAATGGAGGAATGAGGGAGGGAGGGAGGGAGGGAGGGAGGGAGGGAGGGAGGGAGGGAGGGAGGGAGGGAGGGAGGGAGGGAGGGAGGGAGGGAGGGAGGGAGGAAGGAAGGAAGGAAGGAAGGAAGGAAGGAAGGAAGGAAGGAAGGAAGGAAGGAAGGAAGGAAGGAAGGAAGGAAGGAAGGAAGGAAGGAAGGAAGGAAGGAAGGAAGGAAGGAAGGAAGGAAGGAAGGAAGGAAGGAAGGAAGGAAGGAAGGAAGGAAGGAAGGAAGGAAGGAAGGAAGGAAGGAAGGAAGGAAGGAAGGAAGGAAGGAAGGAAGGAAGGAAGGAAGGAAGGAAGGAAGGAAGGAAGGAAGGAAGGAAGGAAGGAAGGAAGGAAGGAAGGAAGGAAGGAAGGAAGGAAGGAAGGAAGGAAGGAAGGAAGGAAGGAAGGAAGGAAGGAAGGAAGGAAGGAAGGAAGGAAGGAAGGAAGGAAGGAAGGAAGGAAGGAAGGAAGGAAGGAAGGAAGGAAGGAAGGAAGGAAGGAAGGAAGGAAGGAAGGAAGGAAGGAAGGAAGGAAGGAAGGAAGGAAGGAAGGAAGGAAGGAAGGAAGGAAGGAAGGAAGGAAGGAAGGACACACAGACTGAGGGAGGGAAGGAGGGAGTGCCCCTTGCTGAAGGCAGCATGACCCCTCTCTGCAGCCTGGTGTCCTGGTGCCGCTGCTGAACCCCTTTTAGAGATTTTATCCAGGGATTAAAAAGCCCTGGATCACCTCTCCTGTTTCCTGGATCCTCCTGCTCAGAGGAGGCCAGACCAAACTGAGCCTTTCATGATCTTGCCAACCCAGGGAAACATTCAAGGTCAGCTTGGACAGGGCTCTGAGTAGTGGGACCTAGCTGGAGGTGCTCTGCTCACTGTGAGGATTGGACCTTTACAGGTGAGTTGGAGTCATCAGCCACTAGAGCAAAGTCAGACCTCATTGCAAAGGCAGGTGATACTCACTGTGTGCAACCAGCAGAATAATCTGACTGGCTTTATTTTGGAAATAATGGATATTTTATTTATTTTGTATGAAAACCTGCCCAGCCAACACCAGAACAGCATTAATTTTTTTCCTATTGGATGTGTATGAGCTCTTTCCTTTCAATCTACGTGCTTACAGATAATTTCACCCTGCCTTTTCAAGGTGTGTCTTGTCCTTTCTCCCATAGGTATCATCCTGGTTTTATTACACATTGAAATATTTGACTTGCTTGGGCACAAGAAAAAGCCCTCCAGTTAATTCCCAGAGTTAGAATATTCTACTGGGAACTTGAGTAGAGTCTATGGAATCCCAAGAAAAATAACCCAGGCTTTCCACTCCAGACTTCATTAGTTTTAAATCAAGAACACACAACCAACTATAGGCAGGTTAATGGCAACTAGAAGAAAAAAATTGCACTGATGAGCCTGAAAGGCTCCAAGATACATTAACCACAAGACTGGTTTTTGTTTTGTTTTGTTTTGTTTTGTTTTGTTTTTGCCAAAGACTGTTTTTTGGTTTTTTCAGTAAAGAAAAGCCTAAAGGAAAAGCTTTGCAGTGGGGGTGTGTGAACCATGGCACCAGCTGCAGAGGTCTGAAGAGATGATCATCCTCTCTCCTGCAAGCCCATGCCAGTTCTGAGCCAGTTTATCCCATTACATCCACTCCATCTGCTGCAATGAGTTAGATGCCTGAAATGGGCTTTTTTTGGGGATGAGAAGGTTTGATCTGGGGATTTTGGTAGGTGAGGTAATACACTACTGCTCTTCTGTGGCAACGAGCTCCATGGCATTGCTGTGACTAATTCCCATGGAACCTCCTCACAGCAAGGAGCCCACCTAGGTGAGCCCACACCTCCCAAAAGTAACCCCCAAACCCATAAAGTCGCTGAAATTTGGTTGGATTTTCAACTCCAGAATTCATTTACAGATGAGCCTGCATGGCAAGAAACCCACAAAGATTTCTGAGTAATACAGCAAGGAACAGAATTTCCCCTCTTGGTTCAAATAGATCATCCTGTAAAATCCAGGTAAATGATTCCTGATGATGATGATGTGTGAGAGTGGAGCCTGAACCTCCAACATCTTTAGTTTTTAGCACAAGATCCTGTAATGTTCACCCAATGTGCTGTGATTCCTCCCTTCCATGCCTTTTCTGCGGTTCCTTCCTGATGGAGATGTTACCTTCCCTTTCTGTACCAGGGATTGTGGGGAGGGAGATTTTGTCCTTGAACACACACAGCCCATCTAAGAGCTGCTGGCTTTTTTCCCCTTCCTCCTTTCTTATTTTAGCAATTTCTCCTTTGGCTGAAGAAACCCTCCCTGAGGCAGGAGAGTTTTTCTTTCCCAGGCATGCCAGGCGTGCTCCCTGGCCTCTCACTGCTCTAATTATTAGCAAGAGGACAAAGGGATTAGGAGCCATGAATGGGGTCATCTTCACCTGGGGAAAAAAAAATATTAATATATCACCTCTGAAAACCGCAGGCCAGGGTGTGAGAGCAGGACCTGATGGGCACTGATGGCAGTGCTTGACTGGCCAAATGCTGGCAGATGCACTGACCCCGGGGCGATGTCTGGGCTCATTTCCCACATAAGCACTAATTTACTGGAGAGAGAAAAGAGTGGGGATGCAAGGCACCCCTAGAATCACTGCATCCTTCGGTACTGAGGAATTTTCCATGTGAAATTCCCAGGTAAGAAGCAGGAAACACCTTGTGGTCTTTGGGAAAGTGAACTAACGCGGGATGAAGAACCAGCACATTCCTTCTGCTCCTTCAGCCTGCTCCAAATCCATGCTAAACTGTCCTGCCTGCAGATCCAGGCTGCCCAGAAAGGGTCCCAATCTATGCTGGGAATGGAGATTTGGTCTTGTGATTCCAACCCAATTTAAAGGGGAAAAAATAAAGCAGACGAAGATGTAGCTGGGACCACAGCACTACAGATCTACTGAGTCATCCCCACTTCAGGTCTGTGAAGCCTGGTGTCCTCGTGCTTTCTTTCCAGGTTTTTTATTAAGAAGAAACCCATTTGCAAAAAAAAAAAAAAAAGGGAAAGGGCATAGCAGGACACAGAAATCAGAGATTACACGAGGTCATTTCATCCTGACAGGCTGCTGCCAATTCCTGAGCTCAGTCTTTATCCAAAAACCTAGAAAACTGTGTCAAGCTTGCTGTAATATTTAACCCCTTATGGAAAACACTTGCTCTCGCTGCTGCTGACTTAACTAGGACCGAACTAGGTTTTAGTCATAGTTAGCCCTGGCTCCAGCATGGCAAAGGCTGTGAGCAGTTTTCCAGCAGGAATGCAGGCAATGTCCTCACCGTGGCAAAGGATGCCGATGGGAGGCCAGCTGTGAGTGTCCATGGGCTGGAGCACATCGTTCTGAGAAGCAATAATGATGAGGCACCTCCCTGACAAGGAGTTTTATTATTTCAAGGAGCCTGCGTTGTCAGGGCGAGGCTGTTGCCAATTAATTGCTTGGGTGATGGGATGGAAGTCACAGCAGAGTCTGGGGTTTGAGTCTGGGGTTTTTCCAGCCTTTGCCATTTCAGCAACCAGCACTGGGTCCATGAGCTGGCAAGTGAGTCGTGAACAGATGCTCAGGAAAATTGGATCATTTACAAAGTGTTTACAAATACTTCCCGCTGGCGCCTTGCCAGTTTTGCCATCCTCCCCACTTAGAGAAAACATGCATGTGTGTCCCCAGCCGCTGTCCTCGGGGTCCTTTCTGATGGGATTGGTGCTGAAGGCATGGGGGGGCTTTGCAGGGACTTGTGTCCTCCTCATTACCCCATCCACAAGGAGAAATGCCACTCCCACAGCCTGGGTGGGGAAGTGGAGGCAGCCACCAGCACTATAGGGTGCAAGGCACATCCCTGGTTGAAGATATTTTGAAATAAATGTACAGCAAATGGCTAATTGTGTGCATTCAACTGAGTAGTAACTGGAGGTATTTCTCCTGTGCTGTCACACTTAGCAGCTGCACACAGTAACTTTGGGGATCCTGACCCAGGGGAACCCCCAAGAAGGATTTGGAACATATTTTTAAGGCGAGATATACAGTGATACAAATTATTCAGGGGCCCTAAGTATAGCAAAACATGGAGCTGCTTGAGCAGGTTGAGAGGATTCCATGAAGATGCTCTGAGGGCTGGAGCACCTACTCCTGGAGAGTAGTCTGATACAGCTGGGGTTGCTCACACTGAGAAAAGAAAGCTCTGGAGAGAACTCAGAGCAACTTCCAGTGCCCTGTGTTGCAGACAGTGGGCTTGGCCACCTACTTGCATCGTGAAAGAGCACAAGCAGTGCTCAGTCTCTGCCTTCAGGACAGGCACAGCTCTGAGCTGAGCCCTGGGAGACACTGACAGGGGCAGGGCTGAGCTTCTGCCTCCATCCCAGACATGACCTGAAGCTCATGACACATTTGCTTCAATCTCACAATATTTGGTTATGGGTTAAACCTTCTCCAGGGGAGAGCAGGGCTCCTCAGGGCTGGCTGGGCTGATGCTGCAAGGGAGCTATGTGGGATAAAAATCACCTCCTTCCTTCGGCTGACTTCTTAGTGATGCTACAGCCCCTCTAAAATGAGCAGCACTGCTGATACAAGTCAGCATGTGCGAAGCCTTCAGGAATCAAACTTGTCCCTTTGCAGGCACCCACTGATCCTGCAACCTTCCAGATATCTGTTCTTTGAGGCCCTGAGCATTGCTCTGAAACACAGATTCAACCTGACCAAGGGGCTCCAGAGCAATCACCGTATTGCACCTTTGTCCCCACAGCTCTTTTCTCCAGCTTGCCTTTCTACCTGCCAGGAGCAGCCTGACACATGTGGCCAGGCAGAGAACATCCTCACCAGTTTTAAAACCCCTACTTTAATGAGAAAACAAGATCTTTGGCTGGACTAGCCCTCCCTGCTTTGTGCACCCCTGCCCGGAGCCCATCACTGCTGCGGCCGCAACGGCAGAGGGAGCACCCGCCGCTGCCTGCCGGCCCCCGCCGGCTTCAGACCCACAGCCGGCTTTTAATTTGAATTTTCTAGCAACAGAGAGGTGGACTAGACCTGTCCATCACTCCCCTCTGGTGATTTTTCCCTGACCAGCACGGCAGGCTCGTGGGTAGCAGCAGGGAAGGGCTTTGCTTTGGCGGCACGAGAGCAAATCCTGCGGCGCAGCTGAGGTTTGCTCCCCGGTAAGAGGCTTGGAAATATTGATCAGGGCTGCAGAAGAGATGTGCACAGGAGAAAGAGCACAAGATTTGGGGATTTAAAAGTGATATAATTGGATTTCTGAATTAAACACGGCGAGTGGGAAGGTCAGCAACAAGATGCAGCCACGGGCTCGGGTTTTCTCAGACTCAGCCTGGGTGTCCAACATGAGACCATCCCAGATGATGTAGCCAGGGGAAAGGGTGTGTTGAGCAAATGTTTCTAGGAATTTCTTTGCTGATATGCCAAAAAGGTGGCATTGCTTCCATGTGCATTGTGTCAGGCTGTTTTCCCTGCAGTGGGATGGCCTGGAATGGTGGTGCATCTGTTTGAGGCTGGACACTCTTTCTTTATGGGAAGTGATTTCTGGTTTCCAGGGCTGGCCCATAGCTGCGCTTACCAGAGCTTTCTGTCACTAAAAACATTTAAAATATTTAAAATTTGTAGCTTTTTATCTCTTCTCCTTTTTGCTTGTGTAAATACGTAGACACATCTATTTATGTCCTACATCTCCCCTTATAGAGACCTCAGGGACCACCCTGGTCCTACCTTTACCCCCAAGCCCCAAAATTTGTCCCCAGTGCAAGGGATAAGGCCATGCACCAGAATCTCCACCTGAAGATGAGACTCTCCAAAGCATCACCCAGGTTCAGGTGGGAATGTTTTGCTGTTAAACTCTGTGCTTATATTTAGGTATAAGAAACTTACCAATCTTTTATTTGCATTTAAACATTTGGAGAGACTTGAGAGCCCCCAAGGAACAAAAACCCCGTGTTTTGCAAATTACCCCTTGTAGTTTTCAGGTATGGAAACCTCCCCAGGGGTTTCCCCACTCCCGGGCTGCATCTGGCCAGCCGATTTACTGGCCATGTTTCCATGGAAACAAAAACTGGATGGGTGAAAAAAGGGGGGAAAAAAGTTCTTGTAATAGGTGGCATTTCCCAGTTTGGAAGGAGGGTTTTTCCCAAGCTGGACTACTTCTTTTCCAGGATTTTTTTTTCCAGGAGAGAAGAAGGAAGGGCACACCCCGATGTGGAGATGGATGGGCAGCAGAGGGTTGCCCAAGCTGCTTGCTGCATTCAGAGCAGCAGCACCGGTCTCCAGGCTTTAATGTTGTGATTTATGGCCACTTTGCTGCTATGGAGGTGTCAATTTGGTTTAAAAAAAGTGTTTTCTAATGAGTGGGGCATGACAGGGGGGCTGCCCCATCCTGGTTGAGCCCACTCAGTGGTGTGACCTTAAGGGAGGATCTCGGCAGCGATAATTCCTCTCTCTCTCTGTGCAGACATTTAATGATGCCTCTTCACTTTACAGCTCACTACGAGGCTTCATTAAAAAGCATCTGCAAAGGCTTTGAAGTCCTTGCTGGACATCTTGCACCATCATTGAGAGCAGTCACAGCAACACCATCCTGGGCTGGCACAGAGACTCTGAGTGGTGATGAAGATATCAAACCCAAGGTGTAGCACAGCCAGCTCAAAGCAAACCCGAAATTACAGCCTCTGCAGGGAGAAGTGACAGCCCTGCTACAGAGATCAAGGATTTATGGAGATGGGGCAGCCAGATCTCTCTCTTGCATCCTGATAGCTGATGTGACACATCAGGTGTCAGGGTAGCTCCTATTCCTGAGAGGTTAAACAAGTTGCACGATCAGGAGGGGCTGACACGCTGGTCCAGGCGAGGAGTGAATCATTAAGTTGTATTCCCAGGGCTGAGACAGGCAGCAGCTCACAGAGGTTTACGTAGCCTCAGGTGAGCTGTACGACAGGAAAACACACATCTGATGGGAGGTTAGGTGCTCTGAATTGTGAAATGATAATCAGGAGAGCTGCTTATTGCTGAGTCAGGCAGGAGAGCCTGTCCTGAGGTGCAGGGCTGTGGTTTGGGCTGGGCTTTTCTGGATATGTGTGTGTGGGTGTGCTGGTACAATAAATCAGTAAATGTATTTCTTACATTATTTTTTTTCCTTTAGGGTTCTTTTTTAAAATAGCCTCCCTCACTTAAAAACTAACTTTTTAAGTGTCACAAGATGGAGGAAAGAGGATTTCTTGATGGGAATTAGGGCAGCTCTTGGCTCCCTGTAGAAAAATAAGGCTGGTTTCATGTTCAGGGGCACCAGCAGGAGGAACACTGGGGATGGATTGTGTCCAGCATGGAGAAATGATGTTATTTAGACATCATCAACGAGGGAGGAGAGATACAGGAAAACTTACACACATCTCTATTTACACACAAATATTTATCTCTCTATATATGCATGTATTTGTATAAATATACACATATATACACATATGTACATATAGACACACATTTATATAAAAAACATCAGCATTTTATAGAAATGCTTTAATATAATTTTTTATATAAATGTTTATAGAAAACCCCCATTTTATATAACTATGACTGTAACTAAAACTATAACTAACTACAATGATAACGATAACGATAACGATAACGATAACGATAACTATAACTATAACTATAACTATAACTATAACTATAAATATATTATATATAAAATTATATATAGTACATAAAATAGATAAAATATATTTTAAAATGTATAAAAATATACATAATAGACACACACAGAAGGTGAGTGTGAGCATTTTTACCAGGGTGTGCATACTTATGGGATGCCTCTGTCCTGAGGCTGGGGAGAGCACCCCTGTCCCTCACTGTGGTTATTTGTATTTTCCAGAGCTGGGAAATGCTGCCACTTCTCTCCTGCCTTCTTTGCACAGCTGGCCTTCTTGACCCTATTTCTCTTCCTGCAGCTCCAGCCTATTTGCTTCAGGAATCGCATCAGGAGGTTTTAGGGTGACTCACAGAAGGAGAAACATCATCAACCCGATCATCTCACCCTACAAACCTAACCCTGAGGACTGTGGGCACTGGTAAGGCGAAGGGGAGGAAGGAAGGTCTCATTTTCCCAGGTTTGTGCCTGCCCAGCCCCAGCTCCAGGCTGGAATGCTGCTCCAGTGAGGAGGGGCAGGCAGGAACTCGGCACATATGGCGAGCGCGGCGCCACGCTGCTGCAGAGCCCTGAGAGACGGAAGCACAAGGGCACTGCCACGGAGAAAATATCAGCTCTGGGCTTTGGCTGGCTCTGGAAGTTGCTATTCAGAGCCACAGCACTGCCTGAACGAATGGCTTGTCGCAGAGGAGAGGGTTTGTTTACAAACCCTTCTCCAGAGGGAAGGGGATGATGTCAGTTTTAGAGGAGCATGGTGACTGCAGCAGCTGCTCACGGCAAAAGGCTTTGGGTTTGGGGGGATTTTAGGAGCTGGGAGGATGGGAGATGCAGCAGGGGCACCCAGAGGAGCCTGAGGATGCTGTGTCCCAAAATTGTGGTGTCTTCTGTCTCCTTGATGATGCTCAGAGAATGTCACTTCCTTTTGCTGAGTGCAGTCCCTCTCCAGCTCCTCGTGCTGGGACCCCTGAAACCCTCTCCAGTTTTGGACCTTCCCTGATTCCCATCAAGAATTCTCTTTCCCCCATCTTGAGACACACTAAAAGTTAGTTTTCGAGCGAAGCAGACTACAATAATTTTATTTTTTAAAAAAGCAAATAGCCATCTAAAATATTAAAAGAAATACATCTACTGATAATCTCCATTCCTCCTGTTTGAGGAGCTGCTCCCAGTGTGCACAGTTTACCTGGGTAAAGTGAGTTGTCTCCAATTTCATTGCCAGAGCATCAAGAGGAAGTTTCATTATTCTAATTTAGCATGAAAATACATTTAAATAGCATTTCATTTTGCCCTTTCACAGTATTAAGTAACTGCAAGAATCTTTTCAAGAGCAATTGCCCACAGCTTTTTGTGCAAATATTCTCTTCACAAAAGTCTCCTGATGATTTGGGAGAAGCAATAGGGGAAAAACATGCTTCAGTGACAGAATAAAGGAGAAATCTAGTGTAATACCCAATACAGTGTTATTTATCCTGTAGCTAATTACAATCATAATCTGCTGTATAAGGGAGGCATTTCAATGTCAAATTCCATAAAAGAGATTAACTCTCAAGCAAAGATGAAGCAGTGGGGGTCAGGGGGTGTTGCAAGAGCCCACCAGCACTCAGGGTCCCTCTGCTCCTCCAGGGGAGCCCTCAGCTCAGTCCCAGCCACACCCCTGGGCACCAGGCAAGGAGATTTGGAACTGGCTAATAAAGATATTTGGTTAGCTTATGAAATTCATGGAATCATAGAATGGTTTGGGTTGGAAGGGATTTTTAAGACCATCTAGTCCAAGCTCCCTGCCATGGGCAGGGACTCCTTCCACTACCCCAGGTGGCCCCAAGCCCTGTCCAGCCTTGCCTTTGACACTTCCAGGGATGAGGCATCCACAACTTCTCTGGGTGACCTGTGCCAGGGCCTCACCACCTCATTGTAAAAGATTTCTTCCAAATATCTCATCTGTACCTGCCCTTTTTCAGTTTGAAGCAATTACCCCTTGTCCTTGTCACTCTCCTCATCTTTCTTATAAATTCTCTTTCTTCAGGTATTTAAAGACCTCAGTAAGGTCTCACTGGAGCTTTTTCTCCAGGCTGAACAGCTTCAACTCTCCCAGCCTTTTTTCAGAAGAGAGGTGCTCCAGCCCTCTGAGCATCTCTGTGGCCTCCTCTGGACCCCCTCCAGCAAGTGACAATGTCCTTTCGTGCCGGTGACCCCAGGCCTGGATGCAGCACCCCAAGAGGAGCAGACAGAGGGGGACAATCTCCTCCCTTGACCCATTGACCACGCTGCCTGGGATGCAGCCCAGGATGTGGCTGGCTCTCTGGGCTGCAGCTGCACATGGCTGGGTCCTTCAGTTTTTCATCCATCAGTGTCCCCAGGTCCTTTCTGCAGGGCTGTTCTCAGTGCATTCACCTCTCAGTGAGCACTGCCAGAGGGGATTGCCCTCACCCAGGTGCAGCACCTTGCACTTGGACCTTGTTGGACCTCATGAGGTTTTTGTGGGTTTATTTCTGACGTAATTACACCAAAACAGTACAACGATTTTGAAATGTTTCAACATCCAAAATGCCAAATTTTATCAAAACATCAGATTGACATCTCTTCCCCATGGTCAGCAGGGGAGTCACTGGGCAGCAGATTTACAATAGCAGCTGTTACTATTCAGCAGAAACATTTTAAAAATCAGACCAGCCACAGACCTCCTGCATGAGGAGCCTCCTCTGTCCTACATTTATGGTTGTGACATTTATCCAGCTCCTCCTTGGGTTAGGGAATGGTGATCTGCAGGAACAGTATGAATTATCAGGTAATAAATCAAATTGCTCATCCTGGAGAAGAGGGGCTCAGTATCAGACTGGGTATTGCTTATGCAGGCAGAGACCAGAGTACTCAGGTGACACCCGTGGTGTTTTCCTGTCACTAATGAGAGTGAACTGCGTGCTGTTGGTCGCCCATCAGCTTTTCCAAGCGGGAAATTTGCTCATAACCTTTTTGACATGTGCCTCCAGAAGCTGAGTGAAAAGGATCTGAGTCCCAGTAATGCTGTCTCTGAGAGGGCCTGTTCAATTAAATCTTCCTCAAGATGTCAATCACCTGCTAAATGTAACTGCTCTGGGCTTGGGAAGTGAAATCAACAGGTTTTAATGGTCCAGGAAGGGCTGGATCACAGCAGCTGGTGAGTGGCCACACCACCAAGGGGACACCTGCCCAGGCTGAGCCCAAACCAACACAAATCCACTTTCTGAATGATGGATGTCTCCTGAACCTAGCACCAAATGAAGCCCTTATGCTCCTTGGGAGGATGTACCTCGTTCAGGAACTGGAGTAAATTTTCCAGGTATTGCACTGGTTTGTTGAGCACTGATACTGTGGTGACCTTGCAGGTGACCTTGGAAAAGAGCAGTGGCTCTGTTTGCTGTTTGTAGCTGAATTGTAAAAGGTAGCTAACAGCTCCCTTCTCCCACGGATCTGGATCTGGATTGAGAGCTTGTTGGCATGAGGAATGTCATGGTTTAGACACAGAAACACCAGGTGAGTTTGTTCCTGCATTGTCCAGGGCAGAGGAATAATGATGATGGTGACAATCCAACAGCAATCCTGACCAGGGAAAACCTTGTTTATAACACAACTGAGTAATTAAGAAGCATTTGCTCCAAAAGCTTTAATGTGTGCAAGTCCAGGCAAGCACAATTCTTGTGAAATCACACATTCAGATGCTGTCTGTGCTCTAGAGGGTGAAGCCCTGCCTGTGCCTCCCTGCACCGTTGTCTCTGGGCTCTACCTAAAAATAAAACCCCGAGCACAAAAGAACAAGCCCCCTGCTGGCAGCCTGGCACGGAGGCAGGGCACAGTCGCTGCCAGGCATGTGGTCCCTTTGTCCTCTCAGGACAAACCTGGAGCTGCCATGAGGATGCCAATCTCAGATCAGCGCTCGGAGCCGCAGCTCACTCCTGCCTGGCAGCCTGTGACCAGGAGCTGTCCCTGGAGCCCTGCCCAGGGGGCTCAGCCCTGGGATGGTACCCAGGCCAGCCCTGAGGTCAAAAGAAGGGCTGAGGGCATCACCTCGTGCCCTCTCCCCTTCCCCACCATCACCAAGGGAAGCAAAACTGGAGCGGTTTCTTCACCTCGTGGCCCTGCAGCGTTTTCACCCACCCTTGTGAAAGGCATCCCACTGCAAGACCTCAACTTCAGAGCCAGCCCAGGACAAGAGGAAACAGGAGCTTTGTGTTACCAGTGCTTTCTGCTGTGTCCTCCTTGCTGCTTGCCCAGGGACCTGAGTCTGTTTCCTTAGGAGGGTGTGGGAGGGAGGCTGGGCTGGGGTCTGATCCCGTTTGTATTCTCCCACTTGCCAAAACCCAGGATAAACCACTGCAGTCCCAGCACAGCAGAACTAAAAAAGCCATGTCTGAGCTTTCAAAGTGGAAGTCACCTGCTCTCAGGTGATGTCCTTTCAATGTTAGGACCTTGTTCTTAAGTCCCAGCTAGCACTTGTGTTTGGTTAAGCACAGGGAGATAAAAAGGAACCAAACCAAACCCCTGTAATACAAGATTGAAAGAAAAAAAACTGAGCATGTCAAGGTTTCATATTGCTCCAAATCATCACACAAACAGAGCATCATTAAAACAACATTCCTGGGGAAGTTATCCTCACCCATCCTCTCCCCTGCCCCTGACTCCCAAAGCAAGGAGCTGAGAGGTTACAGATAAAACCCTAAAGGAGAGAAATTTTGACATCGATTCCAGCAATTGGGATTTCTAGTATGTCTCAAAAAAAGTGTCAAATCTGTCTCTCAGTGCTTACAGGTTATCCTCTGTGAGCTCAGGCATGAGCCTGGTGTGTCTATTAAACCCATGGCCTGGCAGAGGAAAGGTGTCTGTCTGAATTGCAATACAGTTGATTTTCAAACTGTTGGTTTAAAACTTTTTGTCCTGGTTTAGAGAATTACTGAGCACCAGGATCAAACACAGATTCTTGTGTCTTGGTACCAGGTGCCTTGCAAATGGCTCTGGCCCCTTCAGGAGGCACTTAGGGCTCTGGGCTGGCTTTTTCTGGGTGGTGTAGCACAGCAAGATAAGATGCTCTTGAGTGTGTCTGTCTGGAGGGATAGATGTGTGCTGTGTAAATATATGGATATTAGATTTAATTATGTAGGGCTGGCTTTGCTCTGCAATGCTCAGTGACAGGACCTGCCCTTCCTTGTGTCCTTTTGGGTCCCCTCCTGCTTTTCTGCCCCAGCCCAGCACTGGCCCCATTGCTTCCCCCACTTCCAGCGCCACAACCCTCTATTTTCCCTATCTGCACCCAGCTGAGAGGCCCAGGAGCAGGAGTTAGTCTCTCTCTCTCCAGAAAATGTTCCCTTTTATTTGTCTTTCCCTCCTGCACAGGGAGATCCCACCAACCTCTGAAAGCTGTATGAAGTTATTTGCTTGAGCAAACTGACAGCAGCCTCTGGGCTAAACTTTTGATGCGTCAGTTTTCTGCCACCTTCACAAAGCACCTCTGGCTGCAGGCAGCAGCCATCCTGGGCTGGATGGGACCAGCACCACTTGCCAGGGGCAAGGGGAGCCAGCAGAGGTGGGTCTGGAGCTCCATCCCCTTGCTTGGCACCCCCGGTGTCCAGGTGGGGGTGTCTCCTTCCTGGCACAGGGGGATGCACCAGAAAAAGCACACAGAAGTTCTGCTGTCAAAGCCAACCAGAGCTGCAGGGACTTCTTCCTTCAGTGACTCTCTTGGTGTTGAGCTTCAGCAGACCACCTCCTTCTCCTGCCCCTCAGGCAGGGGAAAAGTAGGAACTGTCACCTACTTCTGTCCAGTTTTTCTAGAGCTTGCAGGCAGAGCTCGTGGCTGACTCTCCTCTTCAGTGGAAGGTGTTTTTCAGTGCCTATCATCATCTCATATCCTGAGGCTTTTCCACACACTCACAGAAATTCAAAATGATCACACTGATGCCAACGTTGTTTCAACATTTACACTTCTGGGACAGATAGCTTAAAAATATGTGACAGGGATAAAACTGCAGGGATGGATCCAAGCACAGAAGGAAGGAGATGGAGTGTGGAAGCTGTAAGGTAAAAAGGCTCCCAGTCTACGCTGGGTAGCTGAAATTTCCCACCCCAGCTTCTGTATGATGCACATAGATCATCATGCTGTGAAACTTTGTTCCCTGAATGAATGGGAGGAACCAGCACAGATGAATGTCACCGTCATATTTTCTGAAAAATCCTCCTTGCCCAGGATTCTTCTCCTGGGAAGCTGAGAAGCCTCAGGGAGAGATGAAAGCAAGTATTATCTGATTGCTTCTCCCTGTTTTGCTGCTTTGGAATGTGGCTTGGACATTGTTTACCAACTGGTCATTGTTTGATTGGTTCCATGTTAATTGTTTTTACTTAATTACTGATCACGGTCCAGCTGTGTCTGGACTTTGAAGCAGTCATGAGTTTTTATTATTAATTCTTGTTAAGTCTTCTGTCTGTATTCTTCTCTTTCTTTAGTATAGTTTTAGTATAGCATTCTTTAACATAATATAATATCATAAAATAATTAATCAGCCTTCTGAGAGCATGGAGTCAGAGTCTCACCTCTCACCTCCTCCTGGGGACCTCACAAACTCAGCAGATGAAACCATGGGTACTGTGCATCTACAGGGGTGAAGAAAAGCACATCCATCACCCAGCTGATGCTGAGAGCTTACATGCTGTACCAGGCAGATACAGAACACGGGTAAATCCTACTCTGGACAAAACCATGTCCATCCCAGACAAATCTTCTGAGTGGGATGTAGAGGGAAGTCTGTGCAGGGGGTTTCCAGGGGTACCATTTCTGTTTGGGAGCACCACAGCAGCACCAGAAGGTTTTGATGGAATGAGGCATGGAGGACAAAGACAAGGAAGGAAACTCTGCCTGCCATGGGGTAAATGTCATCCTTGGTCCCTAAAAGGACAGAACCTGGGTTGGCACCTTCTGGTGACCCTTCCTCATCATTCTCAGTGGAGGCCTTTGAGATGCCCCAATTCTGAAGTTGTTTCTCAGTCTTTGTCTCTACAACTTTCCCTGTTAATATTGCAGATGTGCCTGGCTGAGAAGCAAATGAGAGCAGCAGCTCTGTCCACAGCTGGACATCCAACTCCACACTTAAGGGTACAGTGAGTAGCCTGATTATCTGAGATGTGGAGCATCCAAACTCCTCGCAGGGTTATAGAAGGAGATCGACATATCTAACAAAAAAATGAGCTTTCTCACTGTCTCACTGGAGAATTTTAAGCCCAATTTGGCTGTTCACAGCTGTGCAGGAAAATCTGTAAATCAGGAGTTACTTCAGGCAAGATTTAAAATGCTCTAATTGCCTTTTGGATTTATGACAAAAGTACCACGAGAGACAAACGGGTTTCAGTACTCCACTGGCATAATTTAGGGAAAAAATATATCTTTCCTTCTGTAATAAGTCATTATTGCATTAGTTTTAGTGTTCACACTTTCCCCATTAATATTGCAGGGCATGCAGTGATAGGACAAAGGGGAATGGCTTTGAACTGGAAAAGGGCAGTTTTAGATTAGATGGGTGGAGGAAATCCTTTACCATCCTTTACCAGTGAGGCCCTGGCACAGGTTGCCCAGAGAAGCTGTGGATGCCCCATCCCTGGAAGTGTTCAAGGACAGGCTGGATGGGGCTCTGAGCAGCCTGGGATAGTGGGAGGTGTCCCTGCCCATGGCAGGAGTCTGGAACCAGATGATCTTCAAGGTCCCTTCCAACACAAACCCTTCTGTGTTTCTATGAGATTAATCCCAGCTCAAGTATTTAATTTCTTCTGCTGGGTATTTTATTCCTCTATAATTTTTTTGGAGTGAGAATTATAAAGCCAAGTTAAATAAGTGCACATAAATTATGGAAACAGCTGTATGAAGTACAGGAGACACTAAATTCAGGCTATTACAGAAATTTTCTGTTCTGTGCCTGGATGTAACTCATCAACCTTGTATGAGTTGAATTATGGGCAAATGCTCAATTTCCTAAAAGCCCTGTTTTGGGGAAAAAATGCAAAAATAAAAGATGCATCACAAATAGAAACAAGCAGGGATCAGCCCTGGATGTGGGAGTGAACAAATCCCTTTGCTGCATTAACCTCGTGTCTGAAATGTGCTCAGCAAGGAGCCATGCCCTGGAAATGGGAAAGAAAGAAACTGGATGATATTCCCTCTGGAAATAACAGCAATGGGGAGAGATTTTTACCTGTTTAGATAGAAGACCATGACATTTCTGTACAGGTTTGTATGGCTTTTCAAAAAAGTTGTGTTATTGGGTGGTCTGATTTGTATTCCCTGCATTGATGTGTATTGCATTTGGCTCCAACAGCAACAGTGAAGTTGCTGGGGGATGGGTCCTTTTTGTAAAGATAATTTCTTTTTTCAAATATTCTTGAAGTGCAGCTTGTATTAAACTGGGTAATAATTAGATAGTGAAAATGCTTCTATCTAATGCTTAGATTATTACAAGTGCCTGAGGCAATTCTTCAAGGTTTATAACAGACATAGAAATCAATGTTTAATGTCAAAAGTGATCCTGGAAGGTGTTTATTGAGAGTTATTTTTTAATATAAAGTGTAAAGATTAAAAAAATGCTTTTATTCTTAGTTTTACTTGTAGTGGTGACTGGGGGAAAGGTGTGGTATCATCAGGGAGAAGTATTACCATAAAAGCTGGTGTCAAACCTTCTTTCAAGATTCTTGATCCAAAATACCAGTTAAAACCAAACCAAGTCAGTGTATTTAAAGTCAATACCCCCCTGGTTGTTCTTACATTACACTGATTTCTTAGAGCTGCTATAAACCAGCACTAGACACTTTCATCAGTGGAGCTTCATTACTGAGCCCTGTAAGAATTTGCCCTTTTGAGAGAAACTTCTGGCAGGTTTGGGCTTAACATCCATTAAAAAATCTTGTTGTACAACATGGCATGAAGGCTGTTTTCCTGCTGCTAGGATAATACACTCAGGAGCAGCTGGGACAGCAAACCTGCTTCAGCATCCCCTGCCACCCCTCCCTCTGCTGTTTCACCCTTCACCCTTCCCTTCCACCCTCCCCTGGCTTGGAAGAGACCTCAGAGATTGTTGATTTCCAACCCCCTGCCATGCTCAGGGATGCCTTGCACTGGACCAGGTTGCTCAGAGGGCAATCATTTGGAATCCTATAGATGGGGACCAGTCCCCCCAGGCTGTCTGCCTGGGGACACAGAGCTGCCCATTTCCCTGCAGGAACCCCAGGTGGCACCAAAAGGATTCGTGCCATCCCCCTGTCCCTGCACAGGAGCAGGACCACAAGCACACATGGAGTCACTTACACTGGAGACAGCCACAGCTAAGTGGGGTAATCCCACTTCCCACTGTCCAAACGATTTAATAGAGATGAAACCCAAGAGACATTACTGAAATGAGATAAATCTGGGCAGAAATGATTGCAACAGTGTTTGGGGAATGGAAAAACAGAGTATACCCTGGCAGATCCAGGGTCGAGAGAAAAATGCAGTTCTCTGGAGAAGCCTGGGTAAGAAAAAAGTGAATGATGGCTCCACAAGCCATCAGGGCTTGCTTGGACCCCATCCTGAAGGTGCTGGGGTTGTACCTGTCTGGTAAAGGGCAGTGACTTCCCTGGGCTGCAGGAGTGGGATGGACACTCTGCACCCTGGGTGCTTTCCCAACATTTTCACCAGGCTGAGAGGAGCCTGGGAATGGAGCTCACCCCTTCAGAGGGACTTCACAGGGCAGACTCTCACCTGTGGCTGCCCAAAAGCTGAGGAGTCATCTGCTTGAGGAGCTTTGGAGTAGGGCTTCACCCTCCAGAAGCATCCACCCCTCTCCATGGCTGTTAGGGCAGCCTGAGGGACACACTTGGGTGTGACATCTGCAGTGTCCCTGTCCACACCTGGACAAGGTGCCCAGCTCTCTGCAGCCCCAGCTCAACGAGGTGAGAAATTGGGTGTGACATCTGCAGTGTCCATGTCCACACCTGGACAAGGTGCCCAGCTCTCTGCAGCCCCAGCTCAACAAGGTGAGAAAAGGCTTTCCAGGGATGGTGGCTGTAGGTCAGGGAATGCCTTTTATCCCAGCTGGAAGGGTAGGTGGGGTGGTGTTGGAGCTGGAAAGGCAGAGGAGGTGCATTGCACCCTCGCTTTCCTTCAGATGTGAAAGGTGCAGACCCCTCAGGCTCACTGCTGTGTGCAACTGCCCCAAGCAATCCAAGGAAAAATGCTATTTATCCCCACAAACTTTGCCTCATTCAAGTGCTTCACTAAGGATGAGCAATAACTGCCACTACACAGTGGGAAGATTTCAAGCTCTCCTCAGGGCAGTGAAACCCAAAAATTACCTGCATTTTCCCAATACATTGCCACACACTCTTCAAACAGAGCTCAATGTGATTTGGGCTCCAGATATCAGTAAGAACATACAATGGAGAGATCAGAAAATGTCTCCTGGTGGAAGACATCAGGTTGAAAAAAGAGAAAATGCTTGAGGAAGGATGGAGTTTAAGATGATTATAGAAAAACCAGAAACTTGTGATGGAGGTGTAAATCTCCAGGTGTAAATCAGCACAGCCTGGTGGATGCTTCTGTTTGCATGAGCCAGGGGTCTGCTCCCACGTGTTGGATCAAACATGGCTCAGTACAGGGGAATGAGAAGTGGGAGAGAACAACTTCCTCCTCTGAGGGAGAGCTGGAATGCAAAATATGTCTAAAATAATACACTATCCAAGTAGTCTTTCAGCCTTTCCCAAAGGAAAAATACACTGCTCTACAAGGAAAATGCCACATATCTCTCTACAGCCCCAGGAAAAGAATGAGGTCACATCTTTCACTAATGCTGAAAGAGAGGGATTTTTTTTTTTTTTGTGCAGTGTTTCATCCCCTTCTAGTAACTTGACATGCCTGACTGCAGTGGTATCCTGGTATTTATCTTATTTTGGGCTTCTTCCAAAAAAATTTCCAATTCTCACTCAGTCTGAAGGGCTAAATCCTGCATCACCAAGGCAATGCTGCTGTTCTGGAGGAAATGGGTTTGCCCCTTGCTTCCATCAGCTCGAGCTGGGAGCAGCTCTGCCTAAGTTAAAAGGTGAAAGCTGTCCCACTGACTCGGGCTGCAGAAGGGTTTCTTGCCTGGGAATGAGGGAAAAGAAACCAACTTCATAAACCAGATTTTGGTCTCTTTACACAAGGACAATTTGTAATAAACCCTGTGGCTAACATGAAGTTATTGCAGATTTGCACTGGCATGAATGAGGTCAGGAACCAGCCCGGGGTGGCTGGGAGGAGGCGGCACAGAGGTGTTGGAGCAGAGAAATTTGGAGTTTGGCTTTCTGCAGCCCCTGAACGATCTCAGTGCTGTGACACCCTGCCTTCCACGTATTTTGGGTCAAATTGATGAGTGGCATGGCTCAGGACCAGGCACACCTGACATGGAGAGTGCCACATGGAGCAAGGGTGTGCTAATTAGAGCTGTCTGCTCAATGAATTTAGCTTCAGCTGCTCGCAGAGTGTCGGCAGCTAGATTGGGATTTCCTCAAATTGATTTGTAATTTGAGGTTACTCAATTAATTTTTCTTTTTTTTTTCTTTTTTCTTTTTTTTTATTTTTTGCTCTTTCTTAGTCACACAAGTGTTTGAGCCCCTGAATCTGCCCCTCCTTCCTTCAACAGGTGCCAGAGGTCCCCAGCTGGGTGCCCTGTCCAGCAGCACAGCCCTAACTTGGCAGCCAGTGGGCCAAACCTCCCCCTGGTCACCTTCCATTAGGAAGGAGGTTACAAACAAGCAGGATGGAGGAAATTCAACCCTTTTTTTTCCTTTTCTGGGCCACACAAGCCTTGCCCAAGGCATTATTCATAGAAAAATTAGGCTGCTGCAAGATTCACTGGCGGGGTGCAGAACTTAAATAGAATTTTCTCTTGTCCCAGTTACACAAAGTCAGCCTGATTGTCCCACTCCCTGTGCTGGTGTAAAGTGGAAGCAGTTCCAGTCCTGAGGCTGGGATTTGCAGCTCACTGGAGGGATAGATACCACAGGAGGCATTGCATGGCAGCTGCTCCAGGCAGCAGCTCTCAGCCCTGGTGAGATGGGTCATAGACTCATAGGATGGTTCGGGTTGGGACCTTAAAAAATGTCTGGTGCCAGCCCCCTGCCATGGGCAGAGGCACCTTCCACTAGACCAGGCTGCTCAAAGCCCCATCCAAGCTGTCCTGGAACACTTCCAGGGATGGGGCATGCACAGCTTCTCTGGGCAACCTGTTTCAATGTCCCTCCACTTTGATAGTGAAGAGTTTCTTCATAATATCCACTGTAAACCTGTCCTCCTTCAGTTTAAAGCCATTCCCCCTTATCCTGTCACTACCTGCCCTTGTAAAAAGGTCCTCACTGTGTGAGCAGCACTTGTCTTCTGATGTGAAAACCATGGATGCAATAGAAATTTAATTTTTCAAGCATTTTTTGTGTCCTAGCTTTGTGTACCAGCATGCTTGGAGGCAGGGAATGCAGAAAGTGTATGAGTGAGTGCTGCAGAACCGTGACCCTGCATGGGTAATGTTTTATGGTGCCCACCTCCCAGCACTCCTCACATGGAGCAATAAAAGGACCCACTTGCCTCTCCAGTGTTTCAAATCTCTCACTGCTTTGAGATTCACAGATCAGAATCACTGCTCTGTAGTGGCAGCTTTGTGACAGACACATCTGGCTGATTCCAGGGAAGGGGTGCTGTCCCAAAACAAATGGTGTTTCTTTAGGAATGGCTTGGTTCTGGGAGTGAAACTGTGGCTGTCGTTCAGAGACATCTTTTGCAGCAGCTGAGCCCAGTGACACCAGCAGGTGAACCCTGCAAAGTGATGTGAATCCTTTGCTGCTGCTGCTGCTGCTGAGCCCTGGCCTCTTGTTCCAGCACTCAAAGTCAGCCATCTGCTGGGGGGAATATCTGGTGCATCCTGCGTTCAGTGAACTTCCCTTTCTCCTTAGGATTGTCCCCAAAACACGTAAAATACCCTGGGAATGGTGCCAGGCTTTACCTGCCCACCCAGGCAGTATGGTTCATCATTTATGCACTGAAAAAACACCAACACAAACACTTCTGTAATATTATGGGATTTTCGTGACAGAGGTGTTTGTTCTGGTTTCTGTTCAGCTTTGCCCCCGGAGTGGGGAAGAGCCCAGAGCTGTTTCTCACTGCCTGTGGCTCTTCCAAGAGGGAGCTCAGACCCTCAGCCAGGCTTCCCTCCTCTTGACTTGAGATTTGCAATCAGAGCAATCCCTCTGACTTCAGAGAGCTGCTTCTCATTTCCAAACATATGCTTAGGAATATAATCAGGCTTACAAATCTCCACTGACGGCAGAGCCGAGTGCCAGCTTCCCTGAACAAGTAATGCAAAACACTGCTGGGGGGGAGAGCAGCCCAAGCCTGCTACCCAGAGCTCAGCAAACCCCAAAAAGCACAGTCATGGCCTCCTCCTTGGAAATTAACATTTTGTGAGCAGGATTGGGGATCTCTGGGTGCTTTGGTGCTGTGAGAACGTGATGTACCTGCGGAAAGGGGGTCTCTGTTATTGTGGCATTGCTCTGCTGCCTGTGGGATAGAGGTGGGCATAAGGCAGGAGTGTCTCTGTAAATAATCAAACCCAAGGGAGGGATAGCATGGCCTTCAGCAGCAACACCCCAAGCACGACTCATAGGAGCTGAGGGTTTCTCCCACCCACCCCTGAGCAGCCCAATCCAGCTCCAGGTGCCAGCAAAGGATGCCTCTGCGCTCATCCTCCCACAGGAGAAGCAGATGCAGAAATAAATGCCTGACACTGCTCAAAATCCTGGTGCTCCAGACACATCTCTGCTGATGGGAATCGTGGTGACTGTCAATAAACTGATTCATCTGCTGCCTGGCTGCTGAAGCTGGAAGAAACAGTGCTCAAACTTTTGTCAAAGCTGCAGACAGGCTAGGCAGGATTTATCCCAGTGTCTCCACATTGGGCTCTATGTGTGAGGGAAGCAGAGGTGAGGTTAGCAGAGACTGGTGCCACTGGAATGGTGTCTGGGACACTCCTGTGGTGATGGCAGATGTCACCAGGAGCCCACAACAGACCAGTGCTCCTCGGCACCAGCACCTGGAGGTCGAGGGGGTTTCATATGGGCAGCACAGAGCCCAGGCTCATGTAAATGCCCAGACCCAGACACCAGCATTTGCAGATCCAGTCTTTTCCAGTTGTGTCCCTGCCCGTGCTGTTCCTCAGAAGATTGTTCTGACCATTTGGGCTCCAGATATCAGCAAGAACATACAATGGAGAGATCAGGAAATGTGTCCTGGTGGAAGACATCAGGTTAAAAAAGGAGAAATTGCTTGAGGAAGGATGGAGTTTAAGATGATTATAGAAAAACCAGAAATTTGTGATGGACCTCTCTGACCATTTCTCCCTCCAATGCCTGGCCACTGTTCCCAGCCTCCCGGGTGCCTGGCTCCAGAACAACAAGATCCCATCTAATTCAAAATTCGTGAAAAAACCCTATGGAAAAGTTAAATCACCCATGTGAACCTTAGGAGCAGTGGAGTGGTTCTGCTCTGTGCAAAGCCTCAAGGAAAATCCAAACCCTCCAAGACCATTCGTGGTGTGTGGACATCCATTCAGTGGGTGAGGTGGGTGCAGCACTAAAGGCAGCACCAAAACCAGCACAGCACCACCCAAAACCTGTGGCTGAGCTGGCAAAATCCATGCCAGCTCTCGGGATGGCTGCTCCCTGGCTGCCCTGGCTCCATGCCCCCCACCTGCACCAGGCCAAGCACATCAGCACCCGCAGAAGGAGCAGGGCTGGCAGCACCAGGGGGGTGGCTGAGTGACCAAACATCCCACCACTGCCTTGGGGAGCCCACCCAGCCCTACTGTACATCCCCTGTGTGTCCTCCCTGCCCCTGTTCTCTGCAGAGGAAAATGGAACTTGCCTTTTGTCTGGCAGGGGTCAGACAGAGCCGGTTTGTTCGATAAAGCTTTAACGCTTTGTGAACACGCAGAAAAGCTCAACCCGGGGCCCTTTGACAATCTCCATTGTTTTGTGCCTAAAAAAAAAAAAAAAAAAAGGAAAAAAGGAAGGAAAAAAAGAAAAAAGAAAAAAAAGAAAGGCTGGTTCGATTTAAAACACCAAGTTCATGGCATTTCAAAGTGAAATGATACACAGTGTATGGATTTGTGTGATACGGGGAGATAAAGCTAGGAATAAAATGCCAGGCAGGAGCATTACAAATGCTGCTCTCGGGGGTGAGCCTGGTATTTTGCCATCTGATTATTTTAAGTGGTTTCCTTCTCTGCAGCAAAATCTCTGGCATTAGCTTCACATCCCGACTCAGCGTTTGGGGCAAAGTCTGGGAAAGGAAAAGGTGTGAAAAAAGATGAAAGAGTGAGTGATACTTTGCCCTAATGTCTGTCGTGCCTGGGAAATGGCACGTAGATGTGTGTACGGTCCGCTTCAGCCACACTGGGGTTCATTGTCTGCAAAATTCATAAGCCACGTAATGCATCAGTTGCCAAGCAAAGCTGGGATATGGGAACCCTCCCTGCAGTTTATCTAAGGACTGAAATAAAGTAAAATTAAAAAAAAAAACTAACTGGACTTCTGAAAGAATCATATGAGCTGGCACGGAGGTCAGTTGATTGAATATTTCATTTATTGAACGTGCGGTTGCCAAAATAAATAACTCCGGCAGGAAAGCAGTAGTCAGGAAATTGAATGTGGTTTTTTTGTCTCTGGCGGAGTTTCCCTTGAGTGATTTCCTTTGGAGGCTGCTGCTGCCCGCGGAGCGCATCCCGCTCCTCCGGCTCCGGCGGCAGCCCAGGCACCGGCGGCGTGCTCCTCCCAGCCAGCCTCCCTCCGCCAGGAGAACAAAAATGTGTCGTTTCACTGTCCTTATAATGCACAGAGGAAATAGGATTAGGTCCAAATAGCAGCAAGGTAAGTAGGATTAATAGCTGGCTTAAATAAACTCCGCCGCTCCTTACAAGGCTGCTGGATATTGTTTCCGCCTGGCTGTGCTGCGTGCCAGGCAGCGCTGCTGTGCCCACGAGGTGCACGTGGAGATAAGGCTGGGGGGGATTGGGAATTTAGACCACTTCGCGGGATTTTATTTCTCCTTTTTTTTTTACATAAGAAACCCGACTTTTGTCGTTTTGAGACGATGAAACCTCCTGGTGGGAGAGAGGGGAGAGAAGGATGGAAGGGTGAAGGGTTGAGAGGATGGAGACACGGGAGGATGGAGGGATGGGGAGAAGGAGGGATGGGAGGATGGAGGGATGAAGGGATGCAGCCTTTGTGAACGCCTCTTGCCCCCTGGCGTCCCCTCGCTGCAAGGACAGCCGGGGCCAGGGATCCCGGCGACACCGGGGAGGGCACCGGCGACACCGGGGAGGGGGCCGGGGACACGGGGGAGGTCGCCACGGGCCGTCTCTATCTCTCATCGCCTCTTTCCCCAAAACCCCGACCAACAAATCCAGCCAAACCGACGGAAGGGACACCCCCGGGCAGAACTTGTTTCTCCCTCCCCAAAAAACCTTCTAAAAATAAAGATCCTGCCCAGTTCCTCAAAGGCAGTTTGAAGAGCAGGAACGGGGGGAAAAAAGTGTAAAATTTTAAGGAGTTTGTTGCCAGGAAGGGAATGTGGTGGCTTTTTTGGCATTTCTATCCTCTTTTGCTCGGTCTCAGTTTCAGCTGGCAGACCAGGATCTGTGTGGTTGCCTCCATTAAATCTGTTTCTCATTGCAGGCTGACAAGGTTTTAAGAAAGGTTCCTAATGACCGATACAGGTTGGCATCGCAGCCGAGTTTTGTAATTAAACGTTACTGAGCAGCAGCAGTAGCTGGGGATAAATGTCAAGGCGCTTTTTCTTTTTTTTTTCCTTTTTTCTTTTCTTTTTTTTTTTTTGCGATTTTCGGGGGAGAGTCTGGATATGTCACAGTGAAATTGCAACTGCCAAAACAATCTACCAGGAGCACATCAATAAAAATAACTTCCACATACTTCCCCAGCGAGCCGAGGAAATGACACTCAGTGGCTGTCGATGCAGAGGATCTCCCAAATCCCCCAAAAAGCTGCAATTACCGACGGCCCCTGCAAATGCCCCGTCCCGCTGCGGCAGGACCCGGCGCGCTCGATGCAGCCTGCACTCGTTAAATTGAATTTTACCGAGAAATGATGCTCGGTTGGCAAATTGACGGTAGGGAAATAAAAGAGGGAAAAGGAGAAGGATAAATGTGAGAGTTTTCGTGCGCGGGGGGAGAAGCGTCAGGGCAGGGGAGCTGTGGTGACAGTGAGATGCGGGCACTGCAATGGGATGCTCGGGAGGGCGCTCCGCTGGGGGTGCCCAGCCGGTCCCGGGTGCCAATCCCTGCCCCTCTGACCCAAACCCGCCGTGCTCTGCCCAGCTGGGACCAAACCCAACCAGCCAACTTGCCTGGTGTTTGTCTTCCCGTCTCTCTTTTTACTTTCTTGCTTTTGATTTTTCCTTCCTTCTTCCCTTCCCTTCCCTTCCCTTCCCTTCCCTTCCCTTCCCTTCCCTTCCCTTCCCTTCCCTTCCCTTCCCTTCCCTTCCCTTCCCTTCCCTTCCCTTCCCTTCCCTTCCCTTCCCTTCCCTTCCCTTCCCTTCCCTTCCCTTCCCTTCCCTTCCCTCATTCCCGCATCCCCCTGGAATTCCGCGCTCACCGCCCGCATTCCCCAGGGAATCTCTCCTGGCTCCCTGCGCGGCTGCGGAGGCAGCGCGGGGTCCCCTCCCGCGCACTTTCCGCCCCTCTCCGCCCCCCCGGACCAGCCCGGCCTGCGCACACGCGGCCCCTCCGCGCCTCGCCCCGGGATCGCCCCAAAACCTCCATGAATTTATCTCAAAGCGCATTAAACCATCTCCCGAGCGCGGGGCCGCCTTCATCCATATGCATGCGGAAAGTTTCGCGGCGGCGACAGCCGTGGGGAAGGGGGGTGTGTGTGGAGGGGGTGCGGGGGTTTGCAAATTGCGAAGTTAAATATTTGTTTTTAATTTTCTGGCTCAAAAATTTTAACTAAGAGGCAGGATTCCGGCCGCTCTAATGTGCTTGCATAAACGGCTTTGTTATTACTACTGTCCTGCTAAAACAACATTTGCTTCTCGCCCTGGCACGCGGTGCTCGGGATCCGGGCAGGATCTGCCATCTCGCACGGAGGAGCCGAGCGCAGGCACCGCGGCCGGGGCCGCCGCGCAGCGCGCCCGCGCCCGCGCAGAATTAACCCACCGCGGCCCTCCGATTAGCTTTTAATTAGATTTCCTGATTATACACACGCTTAAAGGACAAGATTGCGTGTTTATGGAGGGAGATTTCCTCAAGAGTCTATTTGATTAAACGTATTTACAATAACTCCGGTAGTTAAACATTGTCACATTTTAGGGGACGGTTTAATGGAAGTGTGATTTTCAGACGGGAAAAAGTTGTAGAGAATGGCGCGCTCCAGCCTGCCCGGGGGCTTGGATATTAGGATTTTATTTTAAAATTTATTTTTAATTATTTTAAAATTTTATTTTACTTTTTTTTTTTTTCCCTACCTTTTTTATGGTAGGGAAAAAAATGTGGCCCTACAGCCAGACAAAAGGGTCTTTGCAAAGGGATGCCCGCGGACAGGAGCCCCCAGCGCGGAGCTGAGGGTGCGCACCCGCGGCTGCTTGCGCGGGAGAGCCGGGGGGAGCCCCCGGGCTGGGGGTGCTGCTCCTCAGGGCACAAACCCCTTTCCTGAGCAGCAAGAAGGGCTTTATTCTTTTAATGTGAATTTTTTCTCCCTGTGATTCTCCCACTCCTGCCCCGCCAAGGTGCGGAGGATGCGGGGCACGGAGCGGGGCTGACCGCCCGCCCCGTCCGTGCGGAGCCGGCACCGGGCCCCGGCTGCACCACTCTGCCCTGGGCTACACACGCTCTTCCTCCTCCTCCTCTTCCTCCTGCCCTCGGGATCCGCAGCTCCTCAGCCCTCGGCGGCCGGCTGGTTCAGGTCCTGCCGGGGGCACAGAAACCACTCCGAATTCCCAGCCCTGACACTCTGCTCTGCCATCCCAAACTTATTGATGTGACACTCTGCTGCGACATCCACCAGTCAATTTTTTTTTTTTTTTTGTAATTTGGCCTCTAGGTGTATAATTTCATCATAGAGAAGACTTTTTACCTCTTTTTGATTTTTTTTTTAATGATGAAAGCTCCATCTGAGAACACATCTCTCTTTTTGTCTTGCTTATTAGATATAATTTAACATAAAACGCCTGTTATAATTACTGATTATACAAGGGATCCCTTGTTTTTGCAAGCTACTAACAGGATTAGCTAACAAGTGCTAGATTTCAAATTAACCATAAACATTACGCTGGAATTCATTTCATTGCACTGGAGAGGAGGGAAGATGTGGATTTGGAGATGGGGGCATGGAGTGATTCCGGGAGCCTTTTGCCCAGAAAGTGGACAGCTTTCTCTTGCCCAAGCTGTCCACTCTGGGCAGCAGCATTGTCCCTGTAAAGCCTATGAAGGCATTATTTTAATTATAAAAATTATAAAAAAAAGCCCAAATGAAAAAAATCCTGTCTAAAGTGTTGTCTTGGGAGGATTGGAGTGCCCTGATCCATCCTGGGGCAGAGCAGCAGCTCAGCCTCCTGCCCGTCGCCTTCTCCCTGCCACAGGAAATGGAGGGCTATAAAAAACCCCACCACAGATGAGTTAATCACTGGTAATTGGAAAAGGGACCTCCCCTACACAAAACCGTCTTTGACCACAAAAGAGCATTTATTTAAAAATAATCTGAGGGGAAAAAACCGAAAAACCACAACACACCATAATGAAGCTTTTGAGCAAAAGACCTCATGCTTTCATTGCCGAGGAGGGCAGGGAGGAGGGAAATTCCCCCAGCTCCGGTCTCGCTCCTGCCGACCCTGCTCTGCTCACACGCCCATGGTCTGCGTGAACTCTGCCTGCCCGAGCAGCCCTGGCTGGAGCTCCGGCTTCCTTCTGCATGGAAAACAGCTTTTCCCGGCCCAGGGGGACCTGGAGGGGCTCCCCCCGAGCACAGGCTCCCGGGGACACCGCTGCAGGGCAGGGGTCCCTCTCCTTCCTGCCACGGCCGCTGCTCCTCTCTGCTTTCCATCCTTCCACCAGAGCTCCAACTCCTCAGGCCTGGCAGAAAGTAAATCCTTTTAATAAGTCAAATAATTTTGGACACAAGAAAATTTCCCCCCCCTCTCCTTTTGTAATTAGAGCTGGCCGCGTGTCTAAAATGATCTGCTTTCCAGAGGGAAACAATAATTGAATTGTTGGGTGTCTCCCGAGCTTTGCAGGGCTCCGGGAAGGCTGCGGGGGAAGCGGAGCCGCTCTCTCGTTAGTGCCTGCAATGAGAGCGAGACACCCTCGAATTCAATTACGCGGCTCCTCCAGGAACCCTTATAATTATAACGTCAAGTTGTTTTTTAAAATTTCATAATTATGCTTTAGGATCCTTGTGTGGATGTTTGGGAGCGCTCCTGCCCAGCCCCAGCCGCCCCCCTTGGCTTCAGCGCTGTCTGTGCTGCAGTGGCATTGCTCTCTCCCTGCACCCAAGGGTGCCCGGGGTGCTGTCCCTCTCCATCCCTGAGCTGGCACCCACGGAGCCCCCTCTGCTCCGTGTCACTGGACAGCCCTCCCGGGTGCCACATGGTGTCAGGGACACATCCCTGTGTCAGGTCTCCTGCCTGCAAAATTGATTCCCAAGCAGAGCTGTTCCAGAAGAGCATCAGGGAGAAGTAGATAGGAGAAACCAGTTACAGAAAGTTCTGTGTTCAGCTGGTGAAGAGACAGGTGTCCAAGGTCCTCCCTTCAGTGCCACCAGAGGGGTGACATCTGGGGCATGCCAGGTGCTGCTGGGGACCTTAGGAGTGGGGTGCCACATAAGAGCTCTGCCTGTGCTCAGGCTGGCATTTCACCTACACCAATGAGAAGGTAAAATACTGAAAACCTTTCCCATTCCTTTTGCAGGTGGAAATTAAAAGCTTGGAGGGGAGTGACACACCACTGGCAATGCCATGCAAGCTGGGCCTGGGAGCAGCATTACATTGGGAGGGTAGTTGAGTTACTTCTAGGCTCTATTTAGAAAAGTGGCTCAGACTTCTACAGTCCTGCTGCAGAGCCCTGACTCAGTGCTGCTTCTCTCCCCTGCCCTCACCATGGCCCTGTTGCAGACCCACTGTGCCCTGGGAAGTGGCTGCCCAGGACTGGTTTGTGCAGAAACCAGCTCTGCCTCCGCTGGATGGAGACCTGGCTGTACTCTTTGAGGTGTTAAATGAAGGAGATTCTGCTCTAAGACAAGAGACTGAGAACTTGCAGAATGGCAGAGGAGCAAGAAGAGCAAGTGGAGGCAATGTAGAAGAATCATGAGCACCATGAGCTGCTTCTGTGACGAAATGGTGAGCAGAAAAGCCAAACCCAGCCAGACTCTGTTAGTGCACAGGTATTGTAGCTCAATCTGTTTTCCAGGTGTGTGCTAAAATCCCAGCATCCTCCTGTCAGAGAGATTTGTGGTATCCTGGTTTGGTTCTCCTTACCAAAGCTGAATGGGACCCAAGAACAGCCCAGAGTTTTATCCAGCCCAGTTTCCAGTGTCAAATCATGAAGGGTCTGACTCAGACTGTGGTGTGGGCTCATTCTGCAGAGCTCCTTGCTGTGCTGGACAAGGGGGCTGGCACAGAGGATTCTGCTGTGTGTTGGCCATGTCCTTCTGTAGAGAGAGAAATCGGTCATGTCTCTCACTCCCTGTACCCAGCAAAGAGTTGCAAAGCACAGCAGGAACAAGCAGCAGCAGGCCTGGTGTCCTCCCCTCTGCCCCACAGCCATTGCCAGGAAAGCCTCAGGCAGAGAGCTGGTTTATCAAATGGTAACCACCCAGCAGCACCGAGACTGGTGCCCTCAGAATAACCTTATTTTGATGCTATATCTTGCCCTTGGCTCCTGAAAACTTCTTCTGAGCTTGGACCCAGCTCCTGAGGAGGCTGCTGCACACCACTGCCTTTGTGGTGCACATTGCTGTCTGGCCAAGGAGCAGGAGATGAAAAGCTTGTCTTGATATTTGCAGGTCAGGGCCCCCTGCAAGAGCTGTGGCACTGGGACAGGAGAGCAGAGAGGAATTCACAATGACTGGGCTGATTTCAGACTGGGAATAGATTCACTTTTCATTCTCTCAGACAAGCAATTAGAGCGGTCTCCCCAAGCAGTTCCCACCCAGCAAGGAGTTCCAAAATATGAAAATTCTTCCCTTTCATATTATTTTCCAGATGTTCAGTCTTCGCTTCCCTTTATTAATGCTTCTTTTGCCAGGGTGATTCATTTAACAATTAGCTAAGGCATAGGGTGGAGCAGCTGTTACAGATATTACCTGTGCCTCTGAGGCAAAGCTTCTTACTGTTGTTTTTTATCCATTTCTCCTTTCCTTCTAGGCCTTTAATAACCTGCAAGAATTATCTTTAAATTAGTGGGAAGCTCTGCTTCCTCAACCAGGTCAACAGATGGCTCACTTGGACCTACCTTCAATTAAGCAGGTGGAACATGCCCAAGGAGCAGGCAGACAAATGCAGCTGTTCTTTCCCCAAATCCCACTGCAGTTCTGATGGGACTTACTCACCAGCTCCTTTGTGAGGCTGCCTGTTCTATTGACCTCAGAACTTTGCATTCAGACTTCCATCACCTGGCTGCACCTTCCAGGAGAGTGATCCTTCCCATGACAATGAGTTGTTGTTATTACATTGCAAAGGTTCCAAACTGCTGGAGTTTGGTACCTCCTCGATGGTTCTCGCAGGCAGCTCCTCTAAGCACTGACTCGTCCTTCTTCTAGCAAGAACCCTCAACCACCCAACCCACTCTTTTATAACACTCTTCTTCTTATTGGCTACAGCTATGGCCTGTTAGAGTCAGGCCTGTTCCTAATCTCTAATAATTGGCTCAGCTGTAACTCCTTAGGGGCAAGGTTACTTTCTATACTGCCTTTAATTTCTTATTTTGTATCCCCCTACAAGTTGTGGGTGTGATGATGCTGAGGTACTTGGGCATTGCTGGCTTCATGGTCTACTTCCAACGTTTGATTGTTGGGAAAAACCCCAAACCCCTAGTTTTTCTCATCATAAGCACTGATGGATGTCTTTGGTTGCCATATTAGTGGAGACTGAAGGTGGGGTTCAAACCTTGAGCCTCCTGCTGTTTTGGTTTGGGATGAGAAGAAACAGCCTCAAGTCAAGCAGGGGAAGTTTAGTTTGGATATTAGGAAAAAGTTCTCCTTAAAAGTTGTCATGCAGTGGAACAGGCTGCCCAGGGTAGTGGTGGAGTCACCATCCCTGGAGGTCTCTATGTGATGTGGCACCTAGGGACAGAATTTAAGTGATGAACTTGGCAGTGTTACCAGCAGGACTCTATGACCTTAAATGTAATTCCAGTGAAAGAATCCAGAATTCTATGATTCTGAGATGTCTCACATCCTTTCTGTGGTCTTCAGCTGCCGTTTTGGAGGCTATGTGTCTGCTGTGCCAAGTCCACCAGCCTATAGGGGTGCCTTGAATACCCTGGGGTGTCTGCAATTATGGCAATGTTTATCCTTTGCAGCTGAGTTCCACCAAGAGAATAATGATCCCCAGGCTGTACCTTCAATCTGTGCTCAGAACAGACTCATTTGTGCTGTGGCAGGACTCCCATCCTAGCAGCACCACAAGCTGTGGGAGTAAAGGTGAAGTTAAAGCTAAACAGTGGCAGCAGGATCTGCCCTGGTGATACCAGGTGTTTTCTCTGCATGAAAAGATCAAAAAATTGCTAAAATTCTGAGTAAAATAATCAGGATTGGTTATGCTGTTAGACAACATTGCTGTCTTCTTCCACTGAGCTGATAACTTACAACTGTGTGGCTCTTTTCCTGATGTTTTTATTCACTCTTATTCAACTGTTCCAGCAAGGTGCTTGGAAGGTGACCTGTGGGAGGTTTGGTAGGAGGATTATTCATGTCTGACCTCTGGCCCTCAGCAGTGACAGTCTCTGCTGCTCTGCTATGGCTGCGAGCAGAGCTCCAGACCTGGAGCTGCTCGTGATGCTCAGCACATCCCCAGCCCCACTGACTTTGCCTGTGCTGCACCTCGGGTCAGCTGTGTTTGAATCCTTTCTGGGGTGAGTCTGTGCGCTTCAGCCAAGCAAGGAAAAATCTTTGAGCCAGAGGTTGCAAAGGATTTCCCTGCTGCAGAGCTCTGCACAGAAATAAACCAGCTCTGCTCGTCTGGACAAGGTCTCTGCTGTCCAAAGAGCCCCTGGAGTTTTGATTTTTGCCCTGTTTATTTTGACAGAGCTGGGTGTGTCAGCAGGGTATGTATTCCTGGGGATTGTGTCCTCTGCACCTCCTGAGATTTCTGGACTATGCTGTCTGATCCTTGCAGGGCAAAATTTGGAGTGGCTTGATCAATGCTGGCAGGGATGTGTTGCACCTTCTTCCTACATCAGCTCGTGTCACCTCTTCCAGCAGCCCAGGAGCAGCAGATTTCCTGGAGAAATCAGAGCTGGTTGCTCATCCCTCCAGCACAGCCCCACACAGGGCCCAGGCTCTGTGCTACAGGGTCCTGGTGCAAGAGCTCAGCAGCAGAGACCCCTCTGGAAGGACCCTCCAGCCTGGGCCACCAGCTGCACACCAGGGGTGATCAGGGATCACAGACAGCTTCTCCTGCTTTTGGATGACATCTGTTCAAGTGATACCCAGCATTAAACTCACCAGCAGCTGGTTTTTTGTAACCCAGCAGCAGCACAAGAGGTGCTGGTATTAAAACTTGAGTGATTGGATCCAGAGTTATCCCATCTCCAGAGGCTGCTGCTCCAAACCCCAGCAGCCTCCAGTACCACATGGCAGGGACACAGCTGGCACTGCAAAGTTGCTCTTCTGAGCCAGGGCAGGTGAGAAAAACTTGGGGTTTGTTTGGGTTGTTTTGATTATTTTAAACATAAAACTTTGTCTCCTCAAATGCAATTGTCAGGACAAGGCAGAGGTTCTGCAGAACAGCACAGCTCCTTGCTTGCTCCCCCAGGTGCTGGGGTGGGGGATGCTGGTCCTTCCAGCAGGCTGACTTTTTATTGTAGAAAGAGTTTCTGACAGAAAGAGGCAAGAAAACAGGAAAAAAAAAGTCTTGAACAAGGTCTGAGTAACGTCTGAGAACGAAAAGTGCAGACAGGGCAGTGTGCAGACTGCAGATCCAGCACAGGCACCTGCTGCCTTTCAAGCCCCTGTTGGGGTGGCAGAGAGGAAGATGAGGTCTGAAAGGTGATGAAGTCAGTATAAAGTGTTTAAACAACAAAGGGCAGGAAGGAAGGAGAAAGTGATTACCCATGGCCAGAAAATAAAAGATTGAGGAGGGTGGTGCATAAGCAAGGTAATACTTACCAAAAGTGATCAAAAATTTTTTTAAAAAAATCTTTTTTTGGGCCAAAAATGCTGATTTATCAAAACAAAAGATAATTCCTAAACCAATACATTCTTATACATTTCTGCAGCATTAAAAACAACCAGGAAGAATGTTTGGAAATTGAAATTTCTCATTTCATTTTTATAAAAAAGAGTGGTTAAGGTTTTTAAAGAGGTGAAGCATTCCACTGTTAGAAAACTTGGACCACTTTTCAAAGGTCAGAATCAAACCAGTGCACGTCAAGGTGGTAACAAGTGTTCCAGCTGACCCAAACCTTGTGCTTGGTGATTTTATCTAGCACAGGTTGCTCAGAGAAGCTGTGAATGTCCCATCCCTGGCAGTGTTCAAGGCCAGGCTGGATGGGGCTTGGAGCAACCTGGGACATCTCTGCCATGGCAGGGGGGGTTAGAACCAGATGGTCCTTAAGGTCCCACCCCAAAACATTTCTATGATTTCATGATGTCTCCAGTATCATGAAACTGAAAATGCAGCCAGAAGACCTGTCTTGGAGAACTCCATGGCCATGGTGAACAACTTACATTTCCCCAGGAGCATCTCAGTGAGCCTTTCTGTCACAGGCCCTTACTGGATGTGATCTTGACTAATTTCTGAGTCCAGGTTAACTTATTTTAATTTTTTGGCCCCTACTCTAAGATACATTGAAAGGGAGGAACTCCCTGTGCACTCCTAGGAGTGAGAGACTCCCCTTGCCAGCCCCAACCCAAGGGACACTCACCTGGCTGCCAGAGGGAGCCCCATGCCAGCTACTGAGCTGGGAGAAAATGCTGCAGCTGTGTTTCATTTCTGCTGATTTCTAGCTGATGTTTTAATTCTTAGGAAACACAGCAAGTTTATGTAACCTCTGTAGCACTTCTCTGATATCTAATAAAAGTGTAATAGCAGTCAAGCCACTGAGCACACAAAGAAGACAATGAAATAGAAAAGGCATAATTTGCAGCTGAAGAAAAGAATTCACTGATAAAAACTCAGTAAAGCTCTGACCTTCTATGTGTTTTTGGGTAGTAATGCATTATTTATAGGAATTATCATCTGTACTTTGAATTCTGTGTTTGAAAGTGAACTGGAGCAGGCCAGAAGCATCATCACAATTACACTCTCTTGTCACACAGCCAGATGGAATATGAAATTCATCTGTCCCCATTTGTAGCCCATGAAGGCACAACATTATCACTGCACAATGTAAGAATTTAAACACAGGGAGATGACTCCCAACTATGCATGTGGCAGCTCCTGTGGTATTTCACTGCCCAGAGAAACCAACATTATCTATCTATAGGAGCCCTTCTTGGCCTTTTAGCTGAAAGAACCCGCTATCACCCACAGCTCTCACCTGTTTCCAAGACAGAACCCCCAAAAAGCTCTCACCTATATGCTTTGTTCAATTAGTCCAGCATGTAATGCTTTGTTCTCATGAATTTTGGAGCTACTCTGATGTGCAGTAAAGGCAATTGAGACCTAATTTCATTATTCATCTCAATATGTTCCTGCTGCATTCAGAGAACAGACTATGGGCCCTCCTGTGGCTAATTTAGCACCTGCAAATCCCCATGATTAAAGCCAAAGGCTGCACAAGCCACAGGATGGATCTGCAGGAATATGCACACGTCAAATCATCCCACTTGCTGGGAAGAGCAGTTTTTTTTTCTTTATAAACTTTGTACACCTGTTCCTGACTCAAAAGGAGACCATCATGCTTTATTTATTCAAGACCAGGCTGTGTTTCACAACCTTTTATATATATTTTTTTTTTTCACATACATAAAAATATGTAGTTAATTCCTTTTCACAAAATTTGAGTGCAGTTTCAGGGAAATCAATGTACCTGGAGAACGTGGGCCATCAGATTGGAGCTGTTAACACTTACCTCCTCAGCTGCTACACTGAAGTTTAAACACAGGCTATTTAAGCTGAAATATTTAAGAAATTCCTAATGAAGCTTTCTTCAGCTAAGCCAACTGAAAATTGACCAAAAAGTAATTTTACTGCTTCCACTGAAAATGCAGCGACTTCTAGAAGTCTAAAATAGACACTTAAGTGCATTAAAAGTGAAGATTTTTGGTCTAAATTCACCAGCTGCTATTAGAGTTGCTTAGCCTTAGCAGCTCATTCTTAGCTTGCACTCTTCAAGATGCTTCAGACTTTAGTAATCACTGCTGCACACAACCAAACCACAGCAGGAATTTGCATGCTTACCCTGCCCCCTCCATATTTTGTTTCAGATTATGAATTTCAGCATTTTGGAAGACAATGGCAGGAAGATTCTGTACTTTAAGGCACAAAACCACGACACACTCACTCTGCTTTCCTTCTACAATAGCGAGGCTGTTTTTCTTCAACTGTACAACCCATGCTGAAGCTGATCTTGCCAAGTTCAGTTTAGGATTTTTTTTTTTTTAACCACTGCATATGCATGACTGAATATTTGTTATGCAACCATAACAACTGTCCTTTTCAAGAAAGATTCCTGCATAATGCCAGCACAGAGAATCCAAGGCAAACATGGTTTGATCTTAAAACTTTAATAGTAAAAAAAGTGTAAAACCAAACACACCGCTGAAAACTTACCAGTAAGAATGAGAATTTAAGTGTTCAAATTCAGAATAGTGCAAATTTTCTTCACTCCCCTCCCCACCTCTTCCAAACTTAAATCACTTTGGTTAAGATACTCAGAAATATTGGCAAAAATTGAACTTTTGACTTACGTTTTTGGCTGTATTATTTCTAAGTGGTACAGATTTAGTTTCAGTCTTTACAAATAAATCTGAGATACTTCTCTATCAAATATCCATAGAGATCACTGCCAGCTTTACTCACATCTGGTTTCAAAACATTTTGAAATGGGTTTCAAGATGGTTACAAAGCTGTATCTCCAGCAAGGCAGCAGCTCCTTAAACAGCTGAGCTGAACCTGTCCCAACCTCTTCAAGTAGTTCTATAAAATTTGATTATTTAGGTTTTGAACATTTGAAGAAGAATCTTGTATCAATGAAATTACTCTTGATTTACACCAAAGCAAGGTTAGAATTGGGGTCTGCTCTGTAGTATAGACTTTGTGCTAAACTTTTGTTGCTAGCATTCCCTTAGAAGAGTGAAAACAGCCAGAACAGAGACCTGGCCTCAACTTCTGTTTTGATGGTTCAACCTTTAACTGAAGCCTCTAACTATAACTGAAGCCATGTAAGATTGGAAAAGAAAACAACAACAACAAAAAAATTGCATAATACAAAAAGGCAAATCCATAAAAGTTTACAAGTACACCATAACCACAAAATTGGAGTATTTCTAAAAATTTGGGTTCAATGTAAGATACAACAAAACTAGCTTTACTAGTTAAATAAATTATTGCTCCATTTGACTCCATGCAGCATTGAAATGAACTCAGAACCCTTTTCTCTTTAATCTCTCATAAGAAATGATCGATATTGAAGAGAACTTGAGGCTCAGACTTACTGTACATTGCACTTCAACTTTTAAGACCTAATACTTGCTATTTAGGTCTCCTGTGGTCTAAGCTATCAAATGAATACGTTGTGCTCACCAGAACTATGTATTAAGAAACACCAAATGTTTAATGTAGTGACATAAGCACTTTTTGTTTTTAAGAAGGCAATCACAGATTGCAAGTTCTATAGGGTTGTGTAAAAACAAGTAGTGATCTCTTTCAGAAACTGAACTGAGAAAACAAGCTGTTTGCTGTTCTTCACATACAGTTTAAATCACATTTGAGGCCCAATTCTGTTTCTAATCATTTCAGTCCAAACACGGATTCAAAGGACAGTTCTAGGAGGAAATGACAAATCAAAGAACTTGGGGACACATGCTTGATGGCCAAGCACTGACATGGAATGCATGGCTTTTCAGTGACATCAAACATTTGAGATACTGAAGATGTCCTTTGGTGAGACTCTGAAGCAGGGGTCTAATATTAGGCAGGCATAGTCACACACACTGAGATTTCTTACTGAATTGTGGCCAGAGCTTGATTCCTGCAAATCTAACTGCAAGCCTCAGGAGTAATGAAATTTCCAGTTGGAATCTCTTGATAAAGGTTCACATTTGAACAAGATTGTCTCCTGTGCTCACTTCTCATACTGAAGTAATTTAGAAATTCCAAACTAAGGCTTCCAACCTCTCATCCCTCAAACTCTCTCCACTGTCAAAGACAGAAACTTAATGCAGCATTACAAGTAAGGGCATGATTCCTTCATAAGACTCCTAAAAGCATTAGTGCAATGCCTTTAATCTGTTTTGATCACTCTTGTTTTTAAATAACCCTATTTTTTAAAGATTTGGATAAATACTATTCCTATTAAACCATACTTCATCATTGTTAAGCACCATCGATCTACTTCCTTTGGGCACTGATACAAGAGCTTGTAATTAAATTTCAGTTTCAAGGCTTTAAAACATGGCAGGTGATTCAATAACTTACAGTGGAATCTAATACTTGGAAAACTGCCACTTAGCCTCAACAGTTGTATGCACTTGGTGTTAAACTCTTCCAGAGAACAGCCATATGCAAATGCTTATGTGGTAAATTGGGGTAAGATTTCAAGATAAGCAGTTAATTTCACTTGGCTATTCTAAGAGTGGATAAATTTTTTTTTTCCCACAAGTCATTTGTGCAGTGAGCCCATAAAGAGATTATTTCTTCTAAATAATCTTCAGTTTTAAAAAGGAACACATCTTCATAAAGTTGCTTTCACACTGGCACCGGGTATTCTTCAAAGGCTTAGTCATTGTGTGGTTTCTCTGGAATACCCTATGGATAAAAACCATCAAACACATGTTAGGTTTTAATGATAAATGACTACATTATGCAGTATTTTCAATTATTAAATAGTAAAGTAACTCCAGTTAGGCTGACAATGACCTAGAGAGCATGGCTTCTTTTAAAAGCTTAATGAGCTCCCTAACTGCGGACAAAAAAAAAATAAATCACTATGGGTGTTTGTTGCCTCAATCAGTGCATCTGAAAAATCCATCTGCCAATTGCATTGCTTTTTATAAGACTTGATTATCTTTCCTCTCTATCTCAGTTTATTTCTTAGCAGAAGGTACTCAATGCTTCACTTAATGGACATTAATTCAGTTTTAACAGCCCTTTTTCAAACTGTCTTTAACCACGAGCTACTTTATTTTCCAGGCAAAGCCTGGTATTAGAGACTTACTCATTTCTTCCTAAGTCCCTTTTCTAGTATGGAATGCAGTAATACGTCACTATAAGATATTTAACCCATTTTTCTTTGCAACAAAGCTTGTAACTTGTTCTCTTTCTAAGGTCAAAATGCAAATATATTTTCAAGTACTGAATGCATACTCAGTTCTCCAGCCTCTAGCACTAGTACACAATAGATATTTGTGAGGCCCAAGTTCTGAATACCATCCTAATTTGTCAGATGCTGAGAAAGATGGTTACAACTCAAAATGAAGTGTTGCCACCCAGCTGATGAGCACTGACTGAGCAACTCTAGGTGTCAGAATGAGCAGAAAGAACTGATGGCAGCAGCAGCACCTTCCCTTCTTCTTTTGCTATAAAACCTACTAAAAGAAAACACTGGACTTCATCCTTAAGCTGATGGCAAAAAAATCCCAACAAGCCAAACAAAACCCCAAAGTCTCTGCTAACAGCAGGTTTGCTGAAAGGCAACACTACACTTTGGGAGCTCCCCTGAAATTCAGTGACTGGGAAGCAGCAAGGATCTCCCAGGTAACATTTATCAACAGAGACACTTTTCATTTCACTTTTCATTTCTAAGTGTAAGAGCTAGACAGGGTCTGAGGAAGAAGCAAAGCAACTTTACTCCATTAATTTCCACAGGTGTCACCTTCTATTCTGGACAAACCCAGAAAAATCTGTGACATGCAGCCAAGAGCTCAGGGGATGCAGCACAATACAGCCAGAGAAAGAACTGTTTCATTCAAGTATGGGTTAAAAAAATGCTGCATTCCATCTTCCTGCCACAACCACGATGGCTGACAAAACAGATTGGGACTTCTGAATCACCTCTATAGAAGAAAGATGTGGTTGACTGAATTACAGACTCTACTTCTTGGGATTTTCAGCATACAATGCTTCACAATGACTTGCAGAAGTGTTCCTATGAAAATGCTGCACTTCCCCAAGCTTTTCCTGACTGAGTAATGGCAATGAAAAACACATGAAAAGACACCTCTAAATTACCAGAATAAAAAGCTGTGCATTGCCAACTTTCCTCTTTCCTTATAAGGAAGATGACAAGATTGACAGGAAAGCTGCAGGCAGGATCCAGGCTGATTTTAACTACACTCAGGTGAGATGCCAGGTGAAAGAATAACAAAGGAAAAAAGTTCTATGTGTCTAAATTCATTTAGCTCTTTCTAGTTTGAGGCTGCCTTCCTTTGCTTTCTAACAGGAGCATCAGAGCAACTGGAAGCACTGTGTGAAATACAGAACTATAGCATAAAACCAACTATAATTTTATTTTGAAACTCTGCTGCAGTACCAAAGCTTCAACAGAATTCAGTTAATGTATGGTTTTCACTTGATGTGAGTGGCAAATTTAAAAAGATAAATTATGCTTCCTCTTCCCCTCATACATGTAGTCCTAAATAAACCCAAATGCAGCAGCACCTGGTATGCATCAATGAGATTTGAAAGGGGAGTACTGAACCTGTTTTTTAAAAACCTCAAAAGCTCTTCCTTCAGTAAAAATTGAAGACACTTAAACCACAGCAGCCTTAGGAAAGCTAACTTGAAGGATGTTTTCCAGGATACAGGTACAGGACTTACATAGCAAGGAAGACAGATGTTAAATCAACACAATATTAATTATTATTATCCATCAGTTTCAGAACACCTTTCACAACCAAGCCTTAGGCTGATGTGCAAACACACAGCCAGGTTTACTCTTCAGTGTGCCACAAGGAAATAATTCCTTAAGAACCTGGCAAACAAGATAGCAATTTATATTATTCCATATATGAAGTGATACTTGAATCATGTCTGAAGTAAGCAGCAAGAGAATATTTGATTTTGGAGCAGTGGAATTTGATGCTATATAGGGACATTTCCCTATATATACTTTTGTGCATGAATAATTAGAGAAAGCCCAGCAGTGTCTCAGTTCTCCAGCTACCCTAAATGTTAATTATGAGTACTGATGGAGCAGGAGCAATGTACTGATTCCAGTCTTATTTAGGCTGCCACTGGAAAAAGTTAAATACAAAAGCTATTCAAACACTTACTAAGACAATACTCACTCTACTGGCAACACAGGTTGTCTGCTTACATTTCAGCTCTTAGGAATACATCTATTTAACTCTGACAGTTTGTGAGTCATACCCTTCAAGGCATAGTTTATTCTTGGACTAACAACAATGGAAGGCATTTGGATTGTTAAGGAAACTACTAATTATGCAGTAATTACCATAGCCAGCTGGCGTCCTATGTTTCCTACAGTCACACCTCCTGAGAAAAATATACATGGAAGCCAAGAACGAATGTAAAGGAAATCTGGGGATGTATACCTAGTAAAGAAAAAGGAATAAGTTAGAAAGTTAGAGACAAGTAACTTTCATCATCTTACATGCTCTTAACCAGATATTACAGAATTCTCTCCCTGGGCTTAAAAAAAAAAAAAAAAAAAAAAAAGAAGAAGAAGAAGAAAAAGTAGAAAGTAGCAACAGAGGAGATGGAAACTGGGAGACCAAATGAAGTCTGTAAACTTCCTAAGTTTCTAAACCCCCATATCCTAGCCAGTAAAGTTTAGAAATTCACTCTGCTGAGAGCCAGTAGAAGTTCAGTTTTCTGAGGTGTTACCATTTCAACACACATCCCAATCCAATGCTCCCCACCTTCCACCCACAGTTCTCAGTCTGGGCATTCGGAACAACTGGACCACTACCTTAGACAAACAAAACATCTTCTTACAAGAATGTGCCAAATACATTAACAACTAAACTCCAGTTCATGTGCACCCCATGCTTTTAGTTAAGACAAGAGAATTGAAATAGTACTTTAGAAGCTAACTTACTGATAAACACCATTATATACAAGAAACTGGGTTATCAGTGTTGCTACAAAGGCTATTGTTATCCCAAGTCCGAGACCACTTCTTGAACGATCAAAGGTCCACCACAGCCCCAGTGATAAGGCTGCCAGAGTCAGGGACAGCTGGATGTTGTTTGCAAAGTCTAGTTTCTGGAAAAAGATGTTAAGGACAGTGCTTTTCAAGTCTGCAGACATCCTGTTGCTGAAACTGAACAAGGGAGAACTCAAACTGAAAGTAAGTACAATTTTCTGCCTTTAACACAATACATTTAGGATTTGGTTTTCAGACCTGCCAAGCAATCATAGCTCTTGTTAACTCTGACTGGAGCATGACTGCAAAGTCAACATCAATTTTGTCACACTGAGCATCCAGAGAATAGGCTACATTTTGAAACATTTAACTTTGAAGGATTTTTGTCTCAAGTAACCTAAGTGAGCTGGATTACCCAGGTTTTCTGCTCAAGCCACCATATTTTTAACAAAAAGAACACTTTTATTTTGTGCTTCTCACTATCACTAGTTAGTTGTGTTAACTTTTAGATGTACACGAGATGTAGATTAAAACACACAGCTTACACTGTCATGCTTGCAGTTATACAAGACATACCATGATGTCAGCCCCTCTCCACTCCCTTAACACTTTAAGTGAGTTGTGTTACACATCTTACAGTAGCCACGGCAGCCTACAGCAGGTCTCACAGTGATATATGGGCTCTTTGAGCTAGTCTTATAAACTCTTGGAGATTTATATCCCACCCAAGATGGCTCAGCTACCTTAGAAGGCATAAAATCAGGATGGCTTCTGTGGTACTGTTGGAAACAGAAAAGTTTTAATAAAAGGCTAAATAACAAAACTCCTTACAGAGAAAACCCGAGCCAGGTACAAGAGGTTCTTGCTCTTTGTAAAACACCCCAAAAAGCAGTAAGTTCCTTTGTTCTCTTCTTTTTCTAGCGAATTGCTCAGGCGGGACTTTTTGGTTCCTCTCCAATTGGCTATCCTTAAGTTTGAGGTGAAGTCCCCCAGGTCCTATGAGGTGTCTTTTTTACCTAATTGAGAAGAGAAACTTCTGGGCTTTTTTTCCTTTTTTTAGGAGACACAGGGTAGTTTTGTCACTCCGTCAACAGGGGATGCATTCCTACATCACAGACTTTCTCTGCCAGGAGCACCACCCTTACCTTGGCAATCCTCCCCCAGACCCCAGACAGTGGCAGAGCCATTGCTGAGCCCAGAGCAAGCCCAGGGAGCAAACACTAGCTGAAGGATACAGCGCTGGCGTGGTTGATGCCCACGAACACGGCGATGCAGCGCATGACGCTGGCCCACTCCCGCTTGAACTTGTGGGGCTCCCCGAGGTGGCTGTCGATGCAGGGGTACAACAGGCCAACCACAGCTGCAAGAGAAGGAACACCACTTGGACCAGCTGCCAGGCAAGGATTACTCCAGTAGCACTAAATATTAGTTTGGCATGAAAGTGCTTGAGAAAGCAGTGAGGTGCTGATCACACTGCTGTAAGCCTGATGAAGAAAACACAATTATTGTTTTCTACTTTAAAGAAGTAAAACCCCAGCCCTTTGAACCTTTAAATATATATTGCATTGTTAAGGTCTCTGACTTGAAGCTCCTTTTGTTTAAAGAGATTTGTCATTTGACATCCTGAGCAAACGCTTGTACCAATAAAAGCGAAGCACAATAAAAGCTTTGCCAGGAGTGGAATCTGTGTTCATTGCTCACGTGCAGGGCTGACAGCTTTATGAACATGATTCATCAGCTGTGAATTAGGCCCTGAATTAGATATTTGCCTGGACTCAAAAGTTTATTAGCAGAGCTGCTTTCTCTCCTTCTGCTGGGCTGTAAGTCAGCCCAATGCTCCTGTCCATGTCAGATGAATTTTGATACCAAACAGAAGCAGAACTGAACTTAAACAAGCAGCTGCCATCAGTCTATTTATATCAGGAAAAAATAACTACTCACACAACCAGACAAAGTTTTTATCTCCATGAAGCATTTTTCAGCCTTTATCAGTCTGAAAGTTTGTTGCAGAAGAAAAACATAGGCTAGTGTTAGCTCTGTTGTTGGCAAGGACACCAGAGTTTCATTCTTCTAAGGACTGTAACTCCCTGAGTTGTCACCAAATCCAGGGTTCAACATGCTGCTTTTACTGAGTGCAGCTTCTGGGTTCATTAATTTCCTTTCCTGCTCTTATTTTTTTTTTAATCCCTTAAACTCCTAAGAGTAACAAATGCTATGTCAAGAAAGCTAGAGAACATACTATTCCAAGACAGACGTGCTCTGAAACAGCTTCATGACTCTGATGCCAGCTATCAGGACTCTTGCCTTATGATAACAGCTAAATTCCAAAGTTTAATCCAACTGTGACAGGACCATGAGAACTCTCACTGGAGAATATCCCAGGCCAGCCTTTAATGAACCTTTAATGTTCATCCTTTAACCATCCTTTAATGTTCATCCATTAATGAACACAGTCCATTATTCATTTGAGTTTATGGTTCATCATTCATACCTCCTTCACTGTGTGATACAAACATCACATAACTGCATCAAACCAAAATATGCAGGATTGCTTGAAGTATTTTCAGTGCAAATTAAAAACTATCACAGTGGGTTTATTTCCTAAAATTTAATTCCTTTTTAATCCTCCAACTCTTCACCAAAACTTTGTCTAGACACGGATTGGGGGGGTTATGAATGATAAACCACGAAGTATGTGTGTGACAGCTGCTGTGACAACCACACCGGGGCCCGAGCCTTCTGGGGCATGCACCCAGCAGCGGGCAAGGGACAGGCAGGTGACAGGCAGGGACAGCGGGCAGGGGCCAGGCAGGTGACAGGGACAGGAGACAGGGCACAGTTAGGTGACAGGAGCAGCAGGCAAGGCACTGAGAGCAAGCAGGTGATGGGGGCAGCGGGAAAGGGACAGGCAGGTGACAGGGGGCAGACAGGTGACAGGGGCAAGGGACAGCAAGAAGGCAGCTGGCAGGGGCAGTGGGCAAGGGGCACAGGCAGGGGCCAGGCTGGTGACAGGGGTCACAGCCCGGTGACAGGGGCAGGGGTCAGGCCAGTGACAGGGCTCGGTGGGGGCTAGGCCAGTGACTTTTTAACTGATTATCATGCCCCACATATTGTCTTTATTTTAAGCCACTGGATAATATGTAATAAAGCATCTCACTTCTAGACTTTTTGGTAGGAGTAGCACAATCACATTTGTACACCTGTCTTTGAGAGAATTTACAGTAGAAGGGCTGGTGACAGGGCTCGGACCGGTGACAGGGGTGAGGGTCAGACTGGTGACAGGGCTTGGGCCGGTGACAGGGCTCGGTGGGGATCAGGCCGGTGACAGGGCCCGGGCCCGTGGCAGGGCTCTGTGAGGGTCGGGCCGGTGACAGGGCCCCCAGGCCGGTGACAGGGCTCTGTGAGGGTCGGGCCGGTGACAGGGCCCCCAGGCCGGTGACAGGGCTCGGTGGGGATCAGGCCGGTGACAGGGCCCGGGCCCGTGGCAGGGCTCTGTGAGGGTCGGGCCGGTGACAGGGCCCGGGCCGGTGACAGGGCTCTGTGAGGGTCGGGCCGGTGACAGGGCCCGGGCCGGTGACAGGGCTCGGTGGGGATCAGGCCGGTGACAGGGCCCGGGCCCGTGGCAGGGCTCGGTGGGGATCAGGCCGGTGACAGGGCCCGGGCCGGTGACAGGGCTCTGTGAGGGTCGGGCCGGTGGCAGGGCCCGGGCCGGTGACAGGGCTCTGTGAGGGTCGGGCCGGTGAGAGGGCCGCGCGCGCCGCCGCACGTGACTTCCTTGTTGTGGCCCAGCCCGTGGCCAGTCGCGGCCGCAGCCAATGGCATGCACCGCCCGCCGCTCACCAGTTCGGCGGCAGCCAATGGGCGGCGGGGGGCGGGGCCGGCACGCGGCCGCGCGGGGCGCGGGCAGCACCGGGGAGCGGCGGGAACGCCGCGGTCACCCCGAGCCCGAGCCCCGCTCCCAGCCGAGGGACATCCCCCGCTTCACCCGCGTTCAGAGCGCACCGGCTCAAAACCAGCCCTGGGACACACCGGGCGCGCACCCTCCCAAAAGCCCGAGCTCGCATCACTCGCTGTCAGATGGAAATGCGGGGTTCCCACGCGCACGGGTCACGCATTCAGCCCCACCGCATCTCCTCCTCCACGAGAGGATGAGGAAAAACCGAAAATCACTCGTGGAGGTCAGCGACTCACCTGCTGCTGTGCCGCAGCACGGGGGCACCCACCAGGCGGAGGAGAAGAGAGTAGAAATCACTTCGTCAGGGAACAAAGTCACATTCCGCTGGATCTGCAGCAAGTTCAGCACCAGGGCCATGAAAGCACCCACGACGAAGAGCACCACGCTCCTCTGCACCAGGTGCTGACTCCAGTTCAAGGTGCTGCTGGTGCTGCTGGCGGTGCTGCTGGCGCTGGAGGTGCTGGGGCTGCGAGCTCCGCGACCCACCAGCGCCAGCGAGGGGCTCGACACGGAGGAGCTCAGCATCTCGCCCACCTTGGCGGCCAGCCCCGCCGCCGTGTCCCCCAGCTGGCTCCTGTGCCTTCCTCTGGCAGTGCAGGAACAGCTCCAGGCGCAGCTCTCCAACCTGGGCATTGGCTTCTCCGGAGTCCTGAAACACACGCACGGGCACACGCTAGTAAAGCCCCCAGCAACGGGTCAGGCCGGCGCCTCCGTTCGCGCTGACACACACCGCCGCATCCTCCAGCACCGCCCGGGCTCCGGAGGCGCCGGGGGATGCGGCGGGACCCGACCCAGCCAAACGACCCCGGGGCTGCGCCGCCCTACCCCCACGGCAGGACACGGACCCCCGCCCGCGACCCCCGCGGGGACGGGGTTCGCTCCCTACCCGGGCCCGTCCGTCTGCCCCCGGGTCCCGCCGCCCGCTCACCTCGGGATGGGTTGGGGGAGCTGCGCCGCTCCGCCACCTCCCTGCCGGCTGCGCGCCGCCGGCCCGCGCCCCGGGGAAGGTTTATAAACCCCGAGCCGCGGATGTCACGTTACCTGCCGCCGACCTACCCGCGGCCGCAGGCAGCGCCGGGCCCGCCGCTCCGCTCCGCGCCGCCGCCCCGCCCGTCCCCTCCCCGCCGGGCGGGGCGAGCGCCGGGCGCGGGAGCCGCCGCGCCAGCCCCGGGCGGCCGCGGCCCCGGTCGGGTGAGGCGGCGCAGCCAATGGCGGGCGGGCGGCTGATATGACGTGCGGGACACACCACCCGCCTCCCGGGCCGGCCGCTCCGCCCGCAGCGCGGCGGCGGCGGCGGAAGGACCGTGCGGGGCCGTGCGGACGCGGCCGGCGGCGGGAGCGCGCCGGGGATGCGCGCCGCCCCCGGGCGGGAAGGGCAGGATGGAGATGCTGGCGGTGGTGACGCTGTCATGGAATCAGTGAATGGTCAAGGTTCGAGGAGTCCTTTTAAGATCATCGTGTCCCATCGTGAACCCAGTGAACCCAGTGAACCCAGTGCCTCCGCTGTAGCCTTTAAACCGCTAAGCCACATCACCCAGTGCTAGCCCAGACGCTTCTTGAACACCTCCAGGGTGACTCCACCACCTCCCTGGACAATCTTTTCCAATGCCTGACCAGCCTAAAAGTGATTTTTTTTTTCAACTATCTAATCTGAATCTCTCCAGTGTCGTTTTAAGACCACGTGTTGGTGGCCTTTGCAGCCAAACCCTTGTGTGCTTGCCCAGCCTGCTGCATGTCCCTTTGGGAGATGGCAGTTAGTAACAGGGAAGGCTGAGGGCGTCTGCTGTGGCATCTCCTGAAGACGAAGGGATCAGTGATCTCTGTCATAATTCTAAAATGGTGTAAGGGGATCCTGCCAAGCCCGTGACTCCGTGAGACGGTGGTGCCAAAGCCAGACGCTGCGTCAGCGAGCAGCCGTGGGGTGAGCGGAGGATCCGAGGCTCCTGACTGGTCCCTGACAGCCTGAGCAGCTGCTCTGCCAGCACTGGCAAAGCTCAGGTCACAATCCTCCCACACTAAAATAACAATAAATCAGTTAAATACAAGTTCACCCTCTGGACTCTGCGAGGGAAGAGGCCTGTCAGGGATGGTTAAGCGTGAGCTCTACATTATGGTAGAGTTCAGCACCAAAAAATGAGTACACAGAGCAGGACTCAGTCCCAGGCTTCCTTTCTGAGACACTGGTTTTCCAGGACACGTGGGAGGCTGGTGAATGCAGTAGGAATTGCCGGGCTTCATGTTTATTAGCTGGCTTCAATGGACCAGCAGATCTTCTCACATGAGGTGTGCCATCATTACACTTGGGAGAATTATAGGACCCAAGGGCTTGCCAGGTGATGGCCCTGCGGGTTTAAGGATAGCTGTTAGCCATGCCCATGATGGGGAACAGCGGTCAGTGGTGGGTCAGTGGTGGTTCCAGTTGTCTTTCATTGATGTGATAAATGTAGCAAGTCAAATACATGAAATCAGTTGAAGATATGGAAAGAGGCAGGTCTTCTCTGCACATAATGAAGAGTAAAATTAACCTGGGATATGGCTGTCTCTTCTGATCTCTGCTTGTTTCTAGCTGGGATGGAAAGAGTTAGTTCAGCTGATCCTGCTGAGCAAAGTGCCTTTGAAAAATGTACTGGACAGATTGTTAGTGCCACTGCTGGAAGTGACAGATGAGCCCAGTATTTTCTCTTAATGCCAACTGGGATCACCCCAGTAATGTCTTGCAGACTTTACTGCTGAACCAAGGTATGTGCACTGCACTCTGTACTTGGAATTGTACTTGGAATTGTAAATACTCAGTTTCTATTGCTATTTATTGTATTGAAACAGCTTTTGGTTTTACTTTAATATGCTACAATTGTTTATATTCTTCTGTCAGATTTTTTTAAGGCTCAGTATATTTCTCTTCACTTGTTTTTGGATTTTCTCTGACCCAGTTGGATCTGCACAAAAAGTTTCAGTCAACTATTTTGAGAGAAAACAGCCTTGATATATTGTCAGCTTTTGATGGGTTCTGCAGAAACGTTTGATTTGTTTCAGGAAATGACATGCAGACCTAACATGGCACGTTTACGAGCCCCTCTTGGCAACTGTGTACGAGCTTTGAATTGACACAGACAATTTATCTGCATCCCCAGACCTCTAAGAAACACCTTCAGCAGCTCTAAGTAAGGGCTAGAAATCATTCCCTGGGAAATATTCTTTCTTGGTGAATCACTCACTTTGAGATTTATCAACGGGACTGGGGATCTGAGATAAAATGATTCACCTTTATAGGAAATCTCTTCCTGGACTTGGCTTATGGGAAACAAATATAATTCATCCTTGCTTGTGCTGCATCTCTACTTTATTTATTTAAAAAATATCTTTCCGTATTTAAATTCTCCCCCTGAATCTTGCCTGTATTTTCAGTGTTTGGGCAGAGTTTACATTCCCTTGTGCTGCATCTGCTAGTTTTCCTTCCTGAAAGAACCTCTTAAGCAATTTTTTTTTAATCCTGTGTTTTTCCTTTCCTCATGGGTATGCCTCTTTTGCTACTTCCTGCAGAATATTTTATTTGAATATTTTATATGTATTTTTTTCATATTCATGATATCATGTGGTGGTGCCCTTCTTTCTTCCTGGTTTCTTTCAGACAACAGAGACCAACTTCTGAGAGGGTAAAACTTGCTGCAGCTTTGTTAAAACCAGCTGAATCAGTGCAAATCTAAACTATTCAATAACCTGTCCCTGAGCATATTTTCCCCAAAGTTACCCACTTAGAATAAAGGTTAAATGCCCCTTTTGCTTGTGTTGCTTTACTGTCCTGTTGCTTTACATTTCTTTTTGGAATCCTAAGGAAGGTTAGGCCTCAGCATGCTTTGATTAATGCCTGAAATTTTATGCTTAACAGTTATTTCTGGAAAGAAGCGCTCACATGTCTTTGTAAGATTAATGACATCGTTATTTTTATCTCATCTCTTAGCAAAGGCAGCAGAATCTCTAAGTACTCAGCATTGCTGCTCATTACATAAATAAATAATTTCACCTGTTCTTTCACACTTTCTGTATTAAACCCTGTGATGTTCTGGAATCTGACAATGTGCTTGCCTCACGAGGACTGTCTCAGGGGCCTCTTATGTGGGAAGCTTAGGATACTTGGACAATTTATTTTTCTCCCTACTTAAACTAGATCAAAACATGAGCTGTCTGCTGATAAAAGCTCAAAAGGCAGTGGTGGAGAATCACAGAGCAAGGCCTGTTTTATGTGTAAAACTGCTCTTCCTCTGCTTCACTGGAGATTTTTTTGACTTTTTTCACCTTCAAGACTTTCTCCTGTTGATACAGAGAATAGAAACTTTCCCAGTCATGTGCTCAGTCTTAATCTCCTGTGTCTCCATAAAAGGATTTAGTGACATTCATTGTTTGATTCCCCATGCCTACCCTATGTATAAGAGTTCAAAAAATCTTTTGACTTCAGCAGCAGTCTGGCATCATGAGTTCTTTGCTTTATCAGAGGTCTCCAGTGTAGTTGTGTGAATTCTCAGGAACCTGCAGCAAAGCCTGCAGATCATACAATCATAGAATGGCATGGGTTGGAAAGGACCTTGAAGATCATCCTGTTCCAAGCCCCCTGCCATGGGCAGGGACACCTTCCACTAGACTGTGTTGCTCAGAGCTCCATCCAACCTGTCCTTGAACACTTCCAGGTATGGGACATCCACAAATTCCCTTGGCAACCTGTGCCAGTGTCTCACCGCGCTCACAACAAAGAATTTCTTCCTGATATCTAATCTAAACCTACTCTTGAGGTGAAGCCATTCCCCTTGTCCTGTCACTCCGGGCTCTTGTGAAAAGTCCATCTCCATTTTTCTTGTGGGCTCCCTTCAGGTACTGGAAGGTCACAATTAGGTCACCTTGAAGGCTTCTCTTTTGCAGGCTGAGCAATCCCAATTCTCTCAGCCTTTCCTTCTAAGAGAGGTGCTCCATCCCTCTGATCATCTTGGTGGCCTCCCCCAGAGTTGCTCCATGTCCTTCCTGATTTGGGGACTCCAGATCTGGATGCAGCACTCCAGGTGGGGTCTCACCAGAACTGAGAGACAGAATCCCCTCCCTCTCCCTGCTGCCCTCGGTGCTTTGGATGCAGCCCAGGACATGGATGTGAGTGCACATGGCCAGGTCATGTCCAGATTCCTCTCCACCAGCACCCCCAAATCCCTCTGGATCTGTTCATCCTCCAGCCTGGACTGTCACCAGCACAGCCCCAACCCAGATACAGCACCTTGCACTTGGCTTTGTTAGACCACAGGAGATTCCTGGGGACCACTTCTCAAGGTCATCCAGGTCCTTCAGCTGTGGCCACTGCACCACTCATCTTGGTGTCATCTGTAAACTTGGTGAGGCTGCCTCCAATCCCTTTGTCTGGGTCGTTAATGAAGACATTAAATAACATTAATGAAGACATTCAATGACACTGGTCTCAGTGAGGACCCTGGAGGACACCACTTGTCACTGATGTCCTGGTTCCTTCTCAGAGGTCAGAACACCTGAGAGGTAAATGGTGTATGCTGAGTTCTGCAGGGTGGTTCTGTGAGATTGCCCAAGCCCCAGGGCAGGAGCTCATTAAAAGCTGAAAGGAGAAGGACAGGGAGTGATTACAGGGTACAACAGGCAGGAAGCAGAATGTACAAGCTCTGAACAAGGCCAACTCCAGCCAGAACACTTCAGGCGCGTAAAACAAAGGGGGAAAACAAAGTGTGTTGGTGGTTAGTGTATAATAACGTGAGTCATCCACAGTGAGCAGAGCTTAAAAACTTGGCTGCTTTTACATAATCTGAGGGCGAGGAACAATAGTTGGAGTTTGAAGATGGAAATTAAACCCTAAGATATCCAAACAAAGCCCTGTCTTTGTGTGGTTAATAGTATTGTAGTGGGCATATGACAAATGTTAATGGAACGTTTTTTGTTCAGTTGCCGATGTTTCTCTAGCTGCTTTTTCTTTTACCAGAACAAAACAGAAAGAACAATTCTATGCAGGCTGCTGTCTTCAAATGTCTATAAATCCATGTAACAACTCTCATATAATTAGCCAGCCAACATCCCACATGCAGCTGTGGGCACTGACTCCCTGTCAATGAACCTCTGTCCTGACACAAAGGCAGTGCCTTTGCCTCGCTTTTGACTTCATTCAGCATCACAGCTCTGCATATTTATGTAGCAGAGAGTTCAGTGAGTTCATACTTGGTATTCAAAGTGGTGATTTAATCTAAACTTCATTGTGAAAAAATAGTTTGTTGGTTATGTTGCTGAAAAAGTTACTTTTTTGGTGACGACAGTAGGTTTGTGAGGCTGGCATGAGCATCATTACTGAGGCAAGCTCTTCTTATCCAGGTGTGGTTAAAATTGTTGATATTCTAATCTTTTCGTATATTTCATATATTTGCATTTATACATTTATTTATGCTATGTCCAGACCTTTAAAGATACTGATTGGAAGTGATGCTTCCATCTTTTTTTTTTTTTTAATGTTAGCTGTGACATAAAAAAGCAGGGCACTATGGACCAGGTTTCTTTGAGGGTAAAATTATTGACTGTAATAATTTTTTAAAGGAGTAGCTAGTCAAGTGTCATCTGAGGGGGTGGCCTGTGTCTTATAATAGTAGTCCAAGTCATGATAGACTAAAGATTAGAGACTAAATGGATGAAATAAACAGAAATATCCATATAAACCCCCAAACAAGAGGAACATTGTATTTTAAATACATTAGTTTCTTGATTGAAAAATTTCTTGCATAAAGAAGACTAGGTACATTTCTATCACCAATCCTTGCATAACATTAGTCCTTTGCAAAAAGGCACCTCCAAGGTGTGTGTTCAGGCAAGTATGGTTGATTTAAGATTAAATAATTCTCACTTGTTTGGTAACTTTGGACTCAGTCATTCCCACATAGGATAAAAAGGAACTTCTGTCAAGGATTGCATTGTGAACTGTCTTCCTCTTACATCCCTCTTCTTATGGCACCTAATTCCAGCACTTTTCCTCTAAGGTAGGCAGCCCTCCCAGTTACTCTTGTCACATGTGCCTGAGGAAGATGCTTCTGGAATTCATATTTTCTAGTTTGTAGGGTTAAACATGAAATCCCCCAAAAGTGTTACTCCAGCTTACTTGAGGTTTTAGATTTCATCATGTTGCAGTGGGGGAGACATGCAGTGACACTGTAGGCACTCAGCTTGGAATGAGTAGTTACAGAGGACAGGAAGGAGCTCTGCAGCATCCCCATTTTCCAAAGTCTCCTCACTTTGTTGAGCAGAAGGACTGTTCCCACCTCGGAGAGCTGGCTGCAGCCTCCATGTCTGATGGTACAGGCAAGGTCTAAATCAGATCAGAACTCCTTGGCTCTGCCCCTTGCTTTCCCATCCTTCCCATAGCAATAACTATAAACAGCAGAGCTGTGGCTACCAGGAAAAGACTCAGTATCACACACTCTGGTTGTGTCTGTACATCCCCATGTCCCTTCAACTCAGGAGCACAATGGCCAAGAGCTTTAGAGAAAACACTTTCTTCCACAGCTTTTCACATTGGATGATTCTGCCCAATTCACACTGCTTAAAAAAAAAAAAAAAGAAAAAAAGAGGCTTTTGAGACAACATTATGACTACATGAAAGAGGTCAGTGCCCAAGTACTGCCAGTGCCTCTTCCAGGCTACCATCCTGAAAATGTGAAAATTGGAACTAACCTACCTGTGATTTTTTTCCCCCCCATCATTCTGTTGAGATATATATTCAGGGAGCTGGCTTGGGTTTGAGCAGGATAATGGGAAAAGCTTTCCAGCATAAAGCTGCCCATACAACCAGGAAGAGCAGTGCAGAGGAAAAGCACCACAAAGAGCACATGCACATGTGCTAGTGCATAATGTGGTGTGGAAGTGTAGCCTTACCTCTTACTTCATGATTAGTACTGTAGATATTGCTGCTTTTCAGGCAAAATCTTAAGTTTCCCATGTCAGTGATTACATCAGTACTCTTAAATGCAGCTCACTGTACCTTGGTGGGAAAAATTGCTGTCAGACGTGGTTTCAGATTGCCAAGCTGAACTTTAAGTTAAAAATGTGCAGCATATGGGAAGCCTACAACTTTGCCTGGAGTGATACTTTAGAAACTGCTGAAGCTAGGTTATGCTGAAAAATGTATTTATGTAAAGCCAAACCCTTCAGCTTTTACTCATAAAAGGACACACTTGTAATAATGAGATCAGGCCACTTGCATGCAAACTCAAAGGACTAATTAAGTGCTAAGTTTGTTCTAGCTATACACTAATGTAACTCTTGCTATCATTGCACTGCAGGATTGGACCTTGGCAGCTTCAAATGTGCCGCTGTAAATTTTACTGTTTTTATAGGTACTATAACAGATCAAATAAAAATGCTTGGCAGACTTAACCTCATTAATGATCTGAGCTGGGTGCTGCCAGCTTCATTTGCTTATTCAGGCATATTTTTGGATGTTGCTTATGCAGGGTGATGAAGAAGTTCAGAACACATCAGGTCCCAATATCCTTGGTTCAGGATCATACAGTGTGCCCACACTGCTCTGATTAACGCCTGTAATGGTGCTGAAGTTTGTAGCTGTTGCTTTTAGCTGTTGCCCTTGGACAGAGCAGGGGGAAATAGTATCTCCAGAGGCTGCTGAGATCCCAGTTTGTCTGGGCTGGCCTTGGGAGTGCCCATTTCTGTCCTCTGACTGTAGCAAAAGCTTCTGCTTTCTTTATTTAGAGGGAAGGAAGGATAGATTCAAGCTGTGAGGTCAGAGGGCAGCTGTATGTTTCTACCCTGTTATCATACAGAATGGTCTGTGGGTGTAGCACTCCCCAGGTTTCACTGTTTGTCCAGGTTTGTTTGGGAATTGCCTCACAAAGTCAGGTGCTCATGACATTTGTAAAGATGAGGTTGGTGCCTTCACGTCTGTTGCAGAGGCTGCAAACTGTGATTGCAGAAAGATCCCAGGGCAGACAGGCATTAACCTCTTGGGTGTTACTGGTTAATAATGTCCCACATCCGGCAAGAGAGAAAAAACACCAGGAATAAAATCCAGTAACCCTGTCAGAGAAAACAGAAAAAACCAATATGTGGAAACCCAGGGCACTGGGAATATTTCTCTGTCTGCTCTGGGGTGTCCTGACCCCCAGGGGAGCACTGACTTTGACCCTCGTTCATGGAGAAAGTTTCCCAGACTTAAAGAAAGACTGGAACCCACAAAAGTGTGAAATAGATTATAGAGAGCAGTGTGGGTGTGTCACTTGGTGGGAAATTGAGGGTTTGGGGTTTTTAGTATGTTGTGGATGGAAGCAAGATGGAGGGCACAGGGTGTCATCCTCGGTTTCTTCCTCATGCTTCTTCCTTCTTCTTCATGGGTTTGGGTGGCATTTTGTAATTGGGCAGAAAATTCCCCATTGGGGGCTCTTTGGGATCAGTTATTGGTTAAAAGGGAAATAATCCAGGTGTCAGTTCTTAATTGGATAGTTTAGTCTTAAAAGACCTTGTAACAAAAGATTGTTGGCCTTTTTGTGCCTTCTAATGAAAAGCTGCCCAACTCACAGTAGTGAGACTGTTTTGCTGATCAGAAATAATAAATACTTGAGTCCAAACATGAACTGCTGTCTCAAGTGTCTTCAGTCCAGACTCAGAAAAACCAACGACTGGTACCCCCACACCGATACAAAACATCTGGAGATGAATGGCTTTGTGTCCTGTCTGAGAAACCAGAAAGTCTGTGCACCCCATCTGAGAAGCTGTTGGTCTTCTCATCAGCCAGCCTGGGCATCTATTCAACTGAATATGCATTTGATTTTCTCACATGCACTGGAGGAATCTCAGCTGGAAAAATCAGCCAGACAACTTCCCCTATGTCTGAATCAGCAGCACGAAGATTTGTGGTTATCAAAGAGAACTTGCCCCTAGTTTTTAACATTTAAGGATCTGCTGGTTTGCTGTTCCATGGTTAGCTGGTTGCCTGTGTTTGCATGCAGAAATCTGTTCTTGTGCTGTGTTGTTTCTCTGGAATGCTGTGAGCAGTTGTTTTTGTTTGCTCCTACTCGGGTGGAGCTAGCTGTCTAATTGGGTAAATATTTGCAATGCCATACTTACATGCACGGAAGACAAAGAGGGCTGGACTCCTGTTGACATAAAGGGCCTTTTACACCAGCCCAACAATGCAAAGGCTTAAATAAAATTCATAAGTACAAGGCCACTTCTTATGGCCAGACCATATAAAGTGGATTTAATTTAACTGTCATGGCCATATTTACTTCTAATTACAGATGGATGTATTTTCCAACATGATTACAGTCATGAAGGGGTTATTCACTCTGCCTTATACACTGATTGCAAGTTCAAAACTGTTGGACTTCCACTGGGTCTTAGCCCTATTAATAAAATGGTATTTTTTTACCAGAGTGCCTTTGGATATCAAGGGTGAGTTTTCCACAGATGTAGAAATTGCCTGAGTGAACATTAGTATGTCCAAATACCTAAAGGTATTTTGAAAATTGCAAGTTTGTGGTGCTCATGGAAGGTGTATTTGTATATATAAAATAAATACCTTGCATAAACCTTAAGGGATGAGTATTGCATATGTTATCATTAGCTCCAAAGTACACTATAAATATCCACACACATACAAACAGATTCTAAAGATTTATCATTGAAGAGGCTGTTAATAGGTAATTGAGCCTGTCTTTGAACAAAGGTTACTAAAAATGGTTGTGGCATGAGGAGAAGGGAACTTGAACTCCACAGCTGAGGTGTTGTGTAGACCTAGTTCAGCTTCTTTTCATCTGTTGCTGTCACAGCCTGGACCTTATTGGGAATGGTTTTACTTTGTCTAGTCTTGAAAGACTTGCACAGTCTCATAGAAACATTGCTTCACACACACCTGAACAGAACAAGAGTCTGTCTGTAGGACTAAGAAAAAACTTTAGTACATGAGGGTTTTATTTTATTAACAATTATTTGTCTTGCCTGAAATTCTCACTCTATTTCTTCAAGGTTCAACTATTTCCTCTTGTCTTCAAAAAACAAATAATTGAGGGTTTCACCTCCATAAGGCCAAGCTCTGATGCTCTTACACCACCTGGTATCTTGCTTACTCATCAGTTCCACTGGGTTCACTGATACCAGCTGCGGTGCCAAAGCTTGTGATTACCACAGTGCAGCCATCCCCTCCTCCACTCCTCCCCCTCCTTTATTGCAAGTCACAGCTTTTTGTCTGCCTTTATGACACGAGTATCGAGGCTCAGGTCGCTCTGAGCAAGCATTCATTGACCAGGTACTCAGCCATATCTCTGCTCCTGCAGAGTTAATCCCATTGTTCGTCCCTGCAGCGTGCTCACGGATCTCCCCGTGTCACCATTCTGCCACCCAGGCAGCACAGGTTGCCTTGCAGGTTTTGGCTGTATCTATTCCCTGGTCTGATCCCCTCCTGAAGAGTGTGGTGAGTGAGGAAGAGCAGCTGTCGAGGCGTGGAGCCTGCTGAGGTCAGTGGTGCCACTGCCTGTTTTGCCCTCCCTGTGTGGAAAGCGTGTCTCACCACCCAGCCCTTCCACCAGGGATGTGCTCAGTAGTTTCCTATGAGCTCACTCACCCTGTTTTCTCATCAACTGATGGCAAACTGAATATAAATTTTTTTGTTGCTGGCATCTTTTCACTTGCTGTTGTGGATTCTTGTAAGCTCATGTTGAGTATTTCCCTCAGTCACACATAATTGGAGTTCATAAAAATACAAATGATTCTGTGTTTTTCCTTTCTGTCTTCATTCTGAAAACATCTTGAAATTTATTTCATAGTGACCTTTACCCAGCTGTAAAAATTTTTAAAATTGTCCAGTGGTGTGAAAGTTATGGGACAAGTAGGAAAGTGAGTATTAGTCAAGATAGCAAGGCTGAATAAATCTCCTTTCATTCAGAAAACAGGCTAAAATCAGTCCCACTTCCCTTCCCCAGTTTGAAATTGGTGAGCAAACTAAATACATACAGACAGTGTTCCTTGTGATGTTGTGATCACCAATCCCATTCCTCTACAGTGTTTTTCCCGTTCCTTGTGTGTAAACAAACTGCAATCACAACCCCATGACACCCAGTCCTCATCTTCTGGCAGCCGCCCCTGGAAATTACTTCCTCCTTCAAGTCTTGCCTTTTCTCTGGGTCCTGCATTTAGTGAAACTGGTGATCTCTGTGGGACTGTCCCAGGATATTTCTGACTCTCCATCAGACCTTTATCACACCAACACCATGTTTTCTGAATGCTTCCATCTGGTTTTGCTTGGAGTTTGGGCAAAGCTTTCTAACCTGGATTTTCGATGTATTTCCTTGACTGTCCTGTAAATGCTTATCTGAGCTGGACAGGAAGAACTTGTTCTGTTGTTTGGTCTTGGGATGTTACTGCAGACTCATTAAAGTAGCAGAGAAGCTTTCATGAGGCTGGGGAAGGAATGTGTCATTTTGTGCTTCTGCTCACCTGCCTGGATCTGCTAAAGCAAAGTGATGTCCATTCACAAGAGAAATTCTGTCATGAACGTCTGGTGTTAGGACTGGCAGCCAGTCAGATTTGTCTAACTGCCCAGTGACTTTCCCCACAAGAAAAAGGTAAATTTGCACTTGAAGTTTTCAATCACGTGTAAAGTCCGAATCTTGATTTGCTCAGAGAGGTCATTAATGTTTAGCTCTGTATTAGGAAATACCCTTTACCAATAAATTTCCATGGGAAAAGCAAAGGCTTGGGTTTGTTCCAAAAGATTCATTCATGAAAATTCTGCTGAATGAAAAAGGAAATCTACAATTTTTTCAAAGACTTCCTCTATCTGGAATGAATGTTTTAGTCTAGGCTAAATGTACATTTTACAGATAATTCAACTCCATTTTAATTCGACTGATGTAACACTATAATAAATAATGTAAGAATTAGTGGCATGTCTTTAATGTTCTTGCCTGCATAACATATCTGGATTCTTTGCAGAAATAAAGCCTGCTGTTATTTCATGTTGAAGGTGAAGTGTGTCCATCAATGTCTTTCCCAGGGGAATAGAGAGAACAAGGCTTGGGAGAAGGTTTGGCACACACGCTCCTCGTGAGGAGCAAACTTGCACAGCAGCTTGTCTTTAACTCTTCCCAAGCAGTGGAGCGTGTCATTGCTTTTGCAATAAACCATTCCTCAGGAACAGATATAGACTGGCTGAAAAATAATTAAAAACTTAATTTTCTGTAATACTGTCCATCAAACAACTTTACTCAATCTTTTTGAAAGGCTGCTCTGCAGCATGGAAAAAAGACTGGCAGCTGTACAAGAACAGGGAGTATTTATGACCAGTGGAAGCATGGTTGGCCTTTTGCCCTAGAAAAATGGCTGGATGAGATCTTCTGCTGAAACCAAGCATTAATAAAATAATTTGGACCTAGGCTTGAGGTGATGATGTTTGGCAAAGCAGCTGCAAAGGCTTTTTTTACTGCCCAGACTGATACTGACCTGCAGGGACGTGCCTAGGTTCTGTTGTGTGCAAACCCACAGCTGTAGATTTGATCCTTCTCTCTTTAGGCAAAACCTAAATTTTTACTGAGGTATCAAATTTGTAGATTAGGTCTTTTACAAAGATTTGGTCCCAATAGCCAAAATCCTGTTTGATTTGTCTCCTGCTGTTGTTTTACAGTTTGTTGTGTAGCACCTCAAGAAAGGCAAACAAAGCTTCATCCTCCTCTGGACAGCTGTTAGGGACAGATCCACTGACAGCTGTTAGGGACAGATCCACCGACTCAGTTACTTAAGACAACAACCCTCAGAGTTGGATATTTTATTCCAAGCTAACACACATAAAACTTCTCTTCTTCTTATGTCCACAGTTCCATGGAGTTGGTTTTTAACATGTAACTAAAGACCAAGAGCAAGTACAACAAACCCTGATATCAGTGTCACTAGTGACCTAGTCTGCTGGTAAGCACAATTTTTTCCCCTCAAACTGCCTGAACCATAATTTTTCCAAACTTATTTCCTATTTCCTTTTCTCATTTAGTCCATCTGATAATGCCACCAGACATTGTTTCATCTGAGAAGACTGAAAAGGGGAGGATTCAAAGCTGGTGTAAATTCACTTTTCTTTGCTTACCCATTAATCTGTGTCAGGTTATACTGGATATGCTATTCTGAGAGACAGCTCAGGCTTCTTTATCTGTCCCAGTAGCACTGCTTTGCTTTTCAAATCAGCAAACAAGAAGCCATATCCTAAACAGGCCACTTCATTATCTCTTGTGTTGGTTATTTTTGTGGGGTGTTTTTTTTCCTAACAAAAACATTAATATTTCTTTATCACTGATAATAATAAAAGCTGTATTTTTCCTTGTAGATCATAAACTGAATGGAGAGCCTGTAGCCATTTGTCTGTCCCTTCAATGGGGAAATCAATTCTCAGTCATTTATGCTTGGCTTGTCTGGCTTGAGGATTAACCAGGCTGGGGATGCACTGACCTCAGTTCATTCACCACGTGCAAAGTTGACTTTGGAGCAGGAGACTGTATTGATCCCAGCAGTGCTGCCTGCACATCTGTCAGTTCCAGGGCTCCCTCCAGCTCATCAGCAGATCATCTCTGTCACTCACAGCTGTGTGGAGGCCCCTCCACGGCCTCTGTGGGCTGCTGCCATGGCCAGTGCTGCAGCAGCAGGGAGATACAGCCGTTCTTTCTGCATTGACCTGGCATAAACTCAGTTTATTTATGCTCCTGGACCCATGGTGCAGCCTCTCAGCTTTCAGAAGCTGAGGAAACAATCTTCTTTGCTCCTTAGACCACCAGCAGAGGAGAGATTTCCAACTTCAAATAAACCAGTTTGTTTAATTTAGTTAGTACAGAGCTGGGGGAGATTGATACACTGTGCTCTTTCTGAAACCTGGTCATGGCTACAGCAAGATCCTGTTCCAAGGGTTTCCCAGCAAAATGGTTTTCATTTTCAACTTCAGCAGCAAGCACAGACTGCTTGAACTTGTATTCACTTGAAATAATTAGAATGTGGTGAGTTTAGGTCTTAATGCAGGTCATCAGTTAAATTTTAAATGTTTAGGTGTTTAAATAATAGACTCCTCGTTAAAGTGATATCAACAAAAAGGATCTAATTTGTTTTGTTTAATTGGAAAAAAAATTTGCAGATTTGTATTTGCCTTGTTATCTCAATCTTTTATTATTGCAAAGAGATTCTGAATAGAGATGTTATCTCCTCTTTAGCTGTGCTCTTGCAATCTTGCAATTCGTCAAACCAGTAATTTATGTTTCTGTTGAAAGGAGATGAGAAGTAATTAACTCATGTATTGCATCCTTGCCTTTGTGGGCCTTTCCTTTTCAGTAAGCACCTACACTAGCAGGTTTGTTTTAAAAATTTCAGACTCTTCAAAACTCCTGGGCTTCCTCAGGAAGGCCAGCAGTGTACATGAGTGCTTGATGCCTTGCAGAATTAGGTCCCAGGAGTCCAGACCTGCATTGATGTCACTGGTCACATCCACATTGCCTTCAGTCCAGCAATTGCAATCCTGGGGTAGCAGGGTTCTTTGTCCCACTGAATTACTGGCCCTGGTTCTCAGGATATTTCCTCACTCTGCCATGCACATCCACAAGTTGTTTACTAGCCTGTGTGTGCTTCTGGCAGCCTGCATTCCTGGATGACCTGTTTTTGCAAGAATCAAATGCCCGTGGCAGCAGCGTTTTATTTGCCCTTGCTGGGCTGACACCACTGCAGTGAGAGTGCTCGTGGTCAGTGACACTGCAAGTCCTGGCTGAGCAAACTCATCTCCTGCCAGCTTTGCAGCAGCTTTTATGTCAGTCCCTTTCTAGCAGGGGAGGATGGGCAGATGAAGATGTGTTTTCCATTGACAGAACCAACTCCAAGGCTAACTAGAGAGCATGGCTGGTGTGGTGACAGAAATGAGGAGTTTGTGTGCAGAGCACACCAATAAAGGAACCTGGACACCCTCCTCTTGTCCTACTGACCTGGTACTGAATCACACATAACTCATGGTTTCCTCTGTAGTTTCATCTTCCTCAGCTAAATTTGTAAGGGTGTGACAGATCAGCAGAGGTCAGGTGAGACTGGATGGAAGGGGAGGAGCTGCTCTCATTTTGGTTTTTTTTTTCCTGTAACAAAGTTGGTCACACCTCTAATAGCCAGACTCAGCTGTGTTTTCAGGTAATCTTAATAACAGGTTGCTAGAGTGCTTAGCTTGTTCAATCCATTCAGTAATTAGAGCTGGTGCTGAAGTCATAAAACTGGGTATGGAGTGAGGTCCTAATGAACACAGAGATTTGTCTGCAAGTACAGCTCAGCAGAGCTTCCTCATGAATGGCTTCCCCTTGGATGGAGCAGAGCAGTCACCAAGCAGGGCAGGTCTGTGTGGCAGCTGAGGACACAACCTGAGCGTTTAAGTGACCATCAGTGAGATCAGTTCAGCAGTGCAGGCAAAGGAAATTAAAGCTAGCAACACTCCATCTGGATTGGTTATTTTTCAAAGTCTCAAAGTGCTGAGAACTTTGTATTTTTATTAGTGTCAAGGCTGACACTGCCAGCAATATTTACATGCTGAGGCAATGTTTTTAATGACTCAGGGGAAGAAGCTGTCTACTGAATCACCAGTATCCACACCTGAAGAGCCCAACTGCTTTCTGTAAATCTGAATATAATTAAGCATAGTCTTGTTCTTCTCATTAGGCATGAAATAACCATAGATGATGAGACTCCACTTACATAACAGGAAAAATATTACTTGTTTTAGTTTTCTACCCCAGAATCTGGAACCTATTGCAGTGTGTTGTTTATAAGGACTGAGAAAAGGATAAAACAAATAGCTAGAAGAAACGTTTATCCTAAATATGAAGACAACATTTCTGCTCATGAAATTCCTAAACCAGATGTTGTTAGAATCTAGAAAAATATTCTAGAGGGAAAACCATGCAAGCTTCTGCTGTTCTTGACCCATTGGCTGTTGTCAGACCCTGGAGTAGCAGGAACTTTGATTTGATCTAGGGTGGCTGTCGTCAGCACTCCCCATGTTCTTTGAACACCACAAGCAATTGCATCAGATTAGAAGAACAGGCAGTTGGTGTCCCAGGCTGTCCCAAAAATATGTAATTAAAAAAAAGCACCAGGTAAACATTGCATGAGGACGTGAATAATGCCAGAAGAACAGAGGGTGGAAGTTCAAGGAAAGGCAAAAATTGTTAGTAACAGAAAATATGATTTCTCAAGATCTAGAATGTAGTAAGAAAGATCTCCAGGGATGAATATAATTTAGTTTCAAAAGCAGACTAACTGGAAGGCTAGCAAATACTGTAAAAGAAATGTTCTCACATTTTCATCTGTCGACATGCTAATTTTTTTTTTTTTAAAGCATTTGTTACAAGAACTGTTCTGCAAATAATCTGGTGGTTTTTTGGGGTTTTTTTTGTTTTGTTTTGTTTGTTAGAGCAGAAATCATTCTGATGCTGACTTGTCTGTTTTCCAAGCAGAGATGTGCCAGAACATCAGCAGAGTCATAGGGGTTACCCAATACTTGCCTGCTGAAGTTGTTTGCAGTAACTGCTTGCAAAGAGGAAACTTTTTTTGGCTTTGTAGCTGACTTTCATCACATCTTCCAGACTGAGGTGTAGAACAGCTGTAGAGAGCCAGAAAGAAGGACCCTGAGGCCTTCAGTTTAAGCTCCAGTTCTGTGCTTGTGCCTGTGTTAATCTGGAGTAGATCCCATTACACTGACCTGAATCTAAACAGGATTACACAAAATGTAAGTATTGGTTGTACAGGAGAGTTGTGCTGCAGTCTCTGCTACACTAAGTGGATATTACTGTCTTAATTTTGGTGGACACATTCCATGAATGAATGATAAAAATAGGAGGTAGATTCAGAACTTTTTCACCTCCAGTTTCTACAACTCATTTAGAAAGGTATTCCATTTGTTTTCCGCATTGAAGTGGCAGGTTTTTCCATCACAGTGTCAATAAGCTGACTTTCCCCTGATTGTCTTGTGATTCCTTCCAGAAGAAGACTAAAGGAGCAATCCAGGCAAGCTTTCCCTCTATCAGGTGTGCATGTTATGTGCACAGATGGACATACACGAGGTAAACACACTGCCAGAGGGCTACAGGCACTGAATTCAGTAGTAAATACACACACAAAAAATAAGGAAGATCCCAGCTGAACTCTGCTGAAATGCTAATGCAAAACCAGCCTCATGTTAATCATTTTGTTGGGGTGGTTACATAGCCTGGAAGAGCAGAGAAAGGCCACAAGCTCTATAGTTATGGGAAACTGCAAAACAGCTGGAAATCAGCAGTGGGAAGGGAAGACTTTGCTGCCATGTGTGTCTCCAACTGCAGGCAAAGCTGCCTCGGTGGCTCTGGTGCTATCTTAGTTCTGACTTGTCTTTGATTAATGCATGTGGAACCCTGGGAGCCCTGGCACACTGTGTTATACCTATTTCATAACTGCCTGCAGTTTCTTGTGAAGTAATTTGGCTATGAGAGTTACCAAGCTGTTCTGCTTCTCTTAACATTTCAGAGGAGGAAAAAATGTAGTGTTTTCCCTTTCTCTACTAGTGGTGGGGATTTGCATCTTGCAAACAAGTGGGCATTGTCATTGGGTGTGATAATTAAAAGTCTCCACTGATTAACTATGTGAAAAATGCATATTATGTGATTGGCTTTTTGCAAATATTAAAATGAATATTATATGCGTTGTGTTAGAAAGTTATGCTGAGTTAATTTTCTTAAGTAGTATGTTAAATATAGCTTTAGGTCATAACATAATGTTAAAATACAAACTATGCTATGTAAGATACTTTTTAAAAAGAAAGGACTCACAGTGAGATGGCAGCCACAGAACACCCAAATCTTTCAGAGAAAAAGAATTTATTGCTCCATTATGGAGTTCTTCCCGCCTCGCTCAGCCCTGAAGATGCCGTCAGGATTCAGAGGAAGAAGCCGACACTGCCCAGACAGAATCCTGTGTTTGAATGGAATTTATGCATCATGTATGAGGTGTATGAACATGCAACAGGCTGCTGTTTTTAAGGGTTAATCCTCTGTTAATGTGGGTCCTTTTTCGGGTTTATGGTGCCCAGACAGAGGTACCCGGGCTGTCAGTAACTCTTTGTTTCTATTGTCTCCTATTGTCCTAAATGCTAATTGTCCAAACTTTTATTACTCTAATTATATTACTATTTTATAACCATTTTATTAGTATTAAACTTTTAAAATTCTAAAAACAAGTGATTGGTGTTTTTCACAAACTACAACAGCTTCTCTCCTAAATGCCCTGAGTGCCTCTCCTGCTCTTTGCCTCTCCCCTGAGCCACAGCAGCCCTCTCTGGCAGATTGGGGCCTGGATGACTTTGCTGCCTCTTGGATGCTGGGGCACAAGACGTTGTTATGGGTCTGTTCATGATCCTCCTCTCCTTCTGAGCCTCAGGGGTTTCTTCTCTGGTGCCATTCTCTCCTCTTTTACTCTACCACCCACCTTGGAATTCAGGACTCCTTTTGCCTCCCACTCATCTGGTGCAGCCACCGACCCCGCAGACATTTCATTCTGAACTAGCACTTTTCTGGGAAGGCAGGATACTCTTGAGGCAGAGTGTGGCTGCTCTCCAGCCTCTCCATGGCCACAGTAGTTTATTTCCAGGCTCCCTCCTCTCTGTGGTCACAGTGGTGGGGCTGTGTTTGCAGAGGAGTGGGCAGACAGGGCAGTCCAGCCCAGCAGGGTGATGCAAGGTGCTGCAGGAAGGGCACAAGGCTGATGTTGCTGGGCTGGTGGCTGCCCTGGCCCTGTGGCAACATAAAGTTCATACATAATTCATAAATGTCATACACTGGCACTGTTTGTGCAATGTGCTCTTGAGGCTGGGACGGTGTAGGAATGCTGCGTGTAGCCTCTTGTTACACAGAAAACCCGTTGGTATTTCCTGTCATCACTGGTGAAGGCATAAAAAATAGGGAAAATACAATCTGAGCAGAGAGAAACAGGGCCCTGAGTGACTGAACCATTTACCACCACCCCCAAATATTTCAGGGGCATCTGTGTCCTGGCCAGGACTGTGAGCACACAGGGCTCTACCCCAGTGTGTTGGAGCTCTTGGGGCTTTTGCCTTGAGCAGCTGGTACAGGTGGCATTGTGTGGGTGGGAGGAGGGATGTCAGTGTTTATTTTTTTTTCCCAGCAGTGAAAAGCAGAGGGTTGGACTGATTGCTTCACCTTTTCAGCCTGCAGGGACTCATTGCTGCACCAACACAGCCCCACATTTCACTCAGGTGGCTGCACCCCTACAGTCACTCAGCTCTGCATAGATAATTCTCCTAAGTAAGAAATTCCAATCTTTCAGCTGCTTCTTGTCACATCATTTTTCATTTCAGTCTGCAAGTAAGGATGGCTGAAAAAATTTAATTCTATTTGCTATTTACTATATAATTTGCTATTCTTATGCTGTTGCTGGAATTAATTGTTGACCAAGTTTCTTGTGGGGAATGTGATGAAAATACAGTATGATAGTAATATATTTCTGGCATGATTCATGGCTACCAGTGGAAATATTTAATGATCTTTTAGTATACATATAGTAATTGCTTCTTCTGTGAGACAATAATAAGTTGCAATACAATTACACTCTTGTTCTTCTTCATATGAGAAATGGGCACATGAGTGGAACAGAATCAGAAAAGCAGAATGTCCCTGGTATCTTTTCAATATTCATCTACTCACCTGAGATTCTGCAGTCTTTTGAATAACACTAGACTTTTATAATCAGACTGATTGTGCAGACTTGAGATAAACAATTCATAAGATAGCTAAAGTTAATTTTCATTACAAAACTAAGCATTAAGGAGTTATTCCTAACTCATTCCCTAAAGGTAAAAACACTGAGGAATGCAATATGTTGCAGATAAATCCTCCTAATATAAAGCAATAAATTCTCAGTTACACAGAGATGAGCAGCACTTATTTTTCTCTAATAAACTTCTGCTGGATCTTGGCTGCTCCTGCAAAAGCTGCTAGCTTTGAACAAAGGAGTCCCTGTCTTGTGAGAGCTCATTACCCATATGATAATACTGTTCATTTTCCCCACACAATTCAGTGGAGGTCCAGTGGGCTCCTTGCAAACTTCTAATTAGGTCTCACACTGTCCCTGAGCAGTAAGTGTGATTTTACCCATTTTACAGTCGTGGAAGTTGGGCCAAGGGGCTGCAGCCAGTGGCCCAGAGCCACCTCTCCTGTCACCTCCACAGCTGGGAATAGACTCTGGATGTTGTTACTCCCAGCTCTCTGTTCCAAGCTCTAAGCCACAACCTCTTGCAGAAGCTAATTAAAAACTAAGAAAAGGATTTGACAAGCTTTCAAAAATGTTATTGGTGCTGCAGATTTCTTCTGGTGTCAGAATGAAGTTTCTAGCACAGCTGTAATTGCTGTCTGTGTTGCTTAAGATTTTTTAAATCAGTCAGAAGACTCAAGCTGTATTCCTGATACATCCCAAAGTTCACCATAGTTCTTTGCCCTGTTTTTCACTGGCACCATTAATTGTGGGCATTTAAAAGTGAAAACCCTGAAATAAGTGACACAACATCTTTCAGTTGCATGGGTGCAAGCAAAAGCTTCTGGTGTCTGCAGATGCAGGGTGAGAGCTGATGTGGTTTCAATTACTTGTTATTGATTTGTTAGCTCTAAGATTATTTTAATTCTTGCAATCTGCTTTTAAGCATATAGAAAACCCCTAGAAGAAGTATCCTAGGTTTGTTAAAATCCATTGCAACTCGGCTGTCAAAACAAATGAGTGCCCTTGTGTTTGTGCTGGTGTTAAGACATAGAATCCCAGAACCACAGAATGGTTGGGGGTTGGAAGGGACCTTAAAGATCATCCAGTTCCAGCCCCCTGCCATGGGCAGGGACCCCTTCTCCTAGCCCAGGTTGTTCTGAGCCCCATGCAGCCTGGCTTTGGACACTTCCAGGGAAGTAGGGATCCACTGCTTTAGCTCCATAAACCTTTATCTCACACATTTGGTTGGGGCGGGCGGAAAGAGGCTGGAAAGGGTTAAGCCACAGGGCAAGCTCCCTTGCTAACTTTAGAAAAAAGCAAGTTATGCAAGAGTTGAGGAGAAGTGAAAATCACTGAGGAAGTGGATTTTTGAGAGGAAAATATGACATATTCAGCAAAATGCCTCTAAACCTCTTTCTCCTGGCATCGCACACGGGTGAAAGCAATCCCGTGTCTGGCGGTGTGGCACAGGGCTCACAGGGAGAGGCAGCTGCTCCTCACCCACAGGGAGGTGTGATCTCTGCTCAGCCTGGGTGAAACACTTATTAGGAAGAGGATTTCACATGGGAAGGAGAGGGCTTGGCATATCAGTTGGAGAATATTTCCCAACATCACATTAACTTTGCTAGAGCAACCCCATTTAATTCTCATTTCGGTGTGGTGATAACTTGTACTCCAGTGCAGTCATTTGCAGAGCCTGGTGCTGTTAGCAGAGCAGTGCTGCCAGTGCTGAAGCACATTTAACGCTGCCAAGAAGCTGTTACTTGCAGGAATTTTGCTCCTTCTCTGGTAAAACTACAACAGTTTGCTCATTTTGAGTCATACTCAGGGCAAGGATTCCACGAGAGGATTTTTAGAGAGCGCTTTTTCAGTCTGGGAAAGAGCTGCAACCTGAACAGGGAGCGTTTTCTTAACACACACACATCTAAAACACACCAGCAGCAATCAGCTAAATAGGCAGGGAGCCAAACTATCACCTTACAGATAAGCTATTAATCATAGAATCAAGCCTCTCAGCCTTTCATCTTTCAAGCAGAGCAACGTGCCAGGTGTGAGGTTTCCTGTGACACATGCAGGGTGTGACAGTGTGCTGGGCAGAGCACCACTGCTCAGTGGGGTGACACGTTGCTCCATCACTGTTGTCCCTGTGCAATGTGGCAGTGTCAGACGCTCTCAGAGGACAGGATCAATAATCAATCCTGCCAGCTACTGGCAATGATGAATCTCTTCTCCAGGTGTGAACCCTATTTGGATTCTGCCTGGGATTCAGCCTCTTGCTGCAGGACTGTCTGATTTCCATCAGCTGGCCCTCTGCCCTGTCTTCCAGCACACCAATAAATCAGGAAGCTTCCCACAGTTTCCCCAGGTTGTGGCTCTGACACACCAGGCTGCATGCTTTAGAGCAGGACTTGAGGGATGTTTAGCAGCTTGTGGGAGCAGCTTCTCCGTTCAAAATGCCTCTGCACACTACCTCTGCTGGTACAGGGACAGCCTTCTTCAACAAAGTCCTCATTGCTTTTACCTCTTTCCGAGGTTTTTCATTCTATTTTTCTGCCTAAAGTAGACAGAGAGTGACATTCTTCAGGTTAGACTTGGATTCATTAATCTATTAGGTTTCATTGACAACTTATTGTCCCCTACAGCTTTTTATCCTTTTACCCACGAGGAACATCTAATTAAAAACATTGGTTTAATAAAATAGAGTATGCTTTGATTGCTCTCCATGTTCATTTTTGTAGAACCTTGCTCAAGCAGGATTAGTAACAAAGCACCACTGCTGCTGGTGGAGCTTCCCTTCAGTGAGATTTCAGAAAACCCTCCATGTCCATGTAGCCCGTGGGAGAAACATAACCCTCATTAATCAGGAGGCTGAAAGCCTTGACAGTGTCCTGTGGGATGTGGGTGCTTCTGCCAGTGTCCTGACAAAGCTCTGCCAGTGCTGCCCCAGCACTGCTGCTCCTCCAGCACAGGGCCCTCTGTTCCTCAGCCTTCTGCTGGCCTCTCATGGCTTTAAGCTGCTCCTCTGCTCTTCTCTTTCAAACACTGGCATTTTGACTTCCAAGCCAGGGAAATTCTCTGCAGTTCAGGCCAGCAGACAAGGGCAAGGATGCTGTGTGTGGATGCCATGTGCCTCCAGCCTGCCCCTGCACACTGAGAAAGAATCTGGCCATAACTCCCAAATTAGGACCAAAAGGCTTTGTTTCCATCCTGCTGTGGCATAAATGACTATGTAGGTCAGTGTGGAAGGGTGAATCATGCCATGTGTCCTGTGCACATTAAGCCCATGTTCTTTGTCTCAGGGCACATGCAGGCTCCTGCTGAGGGCTGCCAGGGTGGGGGCCCAGGCAGGGCTGGTTTCCAGCCACGGGCACAGAACTTGCTTGAGCCACAGGGCAGCTTGAATCAATCCTGGTTTATGCATTCACCCTGGCTGAGGAAGAAGAAAGAGAATTGCTTGGTGGTAGTGGTGTATATGCAAAACTGAGATTCTCAAGGTTTCAGTCACAATTTTCTCACAATTTCTTTTTTTTCCTGGCCTAGGACAGGTCACTTGAAATCCTGTTTTCCTGGCTGTACTTAAGCCATATATGTGCATTTCTGATCAGAGAAGACCCAAGCACTGTTCCTCGTCTAAACAGAACCACAGCCTGCTCCCAGGGTTGCTGGTGTAGATTGGCAGTGAACTGGGACTGTTACCCCCCAAATATCTTACCCATTGTGGTTGTCTTTGTGCTTTATAAATCACATGTGAACAAACACCCTACTCAGAGGGTATTTCTGTAAGAATAAATGCATGGCTGATATGAAGTATTCAATAGTACAGTAAGACATTTTGTTTCATTCCTTTTAGCTCTGGGATGGAGGGTTTAGCTAATTTATTTATTGATATTTTTTCCCTGGGTGCAGTGGCAGCTTTACCCCTAAAACACTGTCTCAGTTAGGAAAGCAAGGAAGCAAAAAAATAATAAAATTCTCTGTTCTGCCATTATCCTCCAAACAGCTTTAAGACTTTAAAGTGGGGATAAAATCTCAGCTAAAGTTTGCTGACTTCAACAGAGACTGAGAGCTGAGCCACCCACCTCAGGCTCCCTTTTGGGTACAGCTGCCCAGATTTGGGTTCTGCTTGGGAGGAAGCTGAGCCATTGCATCCCTCCCTGCACTGCTGAGCTCCTGGTGTGAGGGGCAGTGGGGTGGGAGCCCCTGGTGTTGGAGGCTGCCCTGGGCTGTGCATTGTCCATCCTGTGTCTGTGGGGTGGGGTCAGCTCAGGCTGGGATGCAGGCATGACTGAAGGATGGGCTTTGCATGTTTCCCCCTCCAAGCCCCATGTCAGGTAGCAGCTGGAAAGTGGGATCTGCTTCTGAACACCATCAGCATTCTTCTTAAGAGCTTTTTTCCCTCTTAATTGCTCTGTAACCCATTTTGATTAGTCAGTGATGATTGCTGGGTCTGATGATAGCAAGTGCTCATTAGCACGTGGGCCAGGGGGCAGCTCCCCAGAGCACAGAGATTTACCAGAAGGGAATACATGAGACATGTGAGATTCCAAAACAGGAAACTGAAATTTTAGAATTAATACAGCAGCATATTCTCCATTGCCATCATCTGCCACAGTCTAGAGGATGACGCAAAGGGAATTGAGTCTGTATAATACAAACTCATGTAATTATAACACTGTCAACCCGACTTCAGCCACTTGTTTTAGAAACAATTGCCCCTCCTAAATATTGGCCTTTGACTGTAGAGAAGAAATACTCAGGAGACAAACTTAAATTTAGATAGCAAATTAGAGGTGTAAATTAAAAAAGAAAAGCAAGTCACTTTGAAAGCAGCTACCTGGGGAACATCAGCGAGCTCTGCTCCATGACCAAGGGTGCTGGGTGCTGCCAGCAGCTGAATGAGCATCCTGTCACAGCAGCACCTTCTGTGTGGGTGGGCTGAGGCCATTCGTTTATTTATGGAGAAGGCAGCAACCTGGAAACCCAAGGGCTGTCACCCTGATTTTTAAAGATTTTCGAAGCCTTCTGATGTTGACATTCTTGTAGCGAACTTTCTCACACACTTTCTGTCAATAACTCATTGCTTTACATTCTTTTATGGAGGAGGACAAATTTGATGGACTGTTGGTTTGTCCAGTGTCATTGGAGAGGTGGCACTGTCACCGTCCAAATCCACTGTCACTTTTGGAAAACTATAAATGCTAGAGTCAGAAATTAAGCTTCCTCTTTTTTCTTCACCTTGAGAGCAGCAGTGTGCACCTGTGTTCTTTTGTGTCCTATAGTGACAAAGGGCCAGGGTGATCTTTTGGCAGTGGGTTTTCTTTGTACCAAAGCAGAAGGATCTAAGTGGTTGTCTTGATTTGAAAAGACAGGTGTCTCCTGAGCAAGGCAGGAGCCTCCCCAGAAATGGAAAATGTAAACCCTCTCCCTCCGAATTATTATAATTGTGCGATTAAGGGGCTCTCAGGCAAAGATATGGGAGCAGGAAAAAGAGCTCTTTATTAGGGAAAAAAATAAAAATAAAATAAAAATGCAGTAATACAAAACATCACTGCCAGAGCCAGAGCAGTGCCTGTCCCCTGTGTGTCAGGGTGGGGGCACAGCCCCATCCCAGGGGGGCTCAGCCCTCTTGCAGTGCCAGCTGTGGCTCTGCTGCAGCAGGATCCTGCACAAGGGGGGAGTTTTCCTCTGCAGCTCCAGGGCTGCTGGAGATGGGCCTGCTCTCCCTCTGGGAATGCAGGGCAGGAGAAAGCTGCTCCTCTGGGAATGCAGGGGGCAAAGGCTGCTGTGCTGTTCCAAACCTCAGATTGTATCCAGGCAGGAATGCTTGGCTCCACCCCATGGGATGATGGAATTTGATCAGCCCTGCAGGGACACTCACTGGCCATGGACAGAAGAGATCTCCTGCAGGGAGGATGGGTTGTAGAAGAGATAAAGAAAAGCTGCCCCATGAACAGCAGATAACTGCCCCAGCTCTGACAGACGGGGCAGAACACACCCCCAGCCACATCTTCCAACCCAAGACAGTGTCTAAAGCCTTGGTGGGGGAAGGAGCCTGTGAGAGGCACCCTGTGCTGAATCCCACTGAGCCCCTGGGGCACATGCACATGCTTCTAGATGTGACATTTATTTCCAGAGCAGAACTGCCTGAATCTATTCCAACCCCAGGCACAGAAAGTGCTCTGAGCTCGTTCTTTAAATGCAAAAGCAAAGTCATTCCTGTGGAGATCTCCTTCATCCCGTGCCTTGCAACCCTCACACATGGACCAGGTGAGAGGTGGCCTGGCATTGCACTCTGGGATCCATGCATTCAAAGAGTCCCAAATGAAGTGATTTTACAAAAAAATAGACAGTCATCCTATACCTGACCTCTACTGTGTTTGCTTGCAGCATGAGCTTTGCAAACACTTTTTCCAGTTGAAGCAGCAGGAGGATCAATTTTAGCACCAGAGGCAAGTATTCTGGTCTGGAATTTCAAGATGGTGTTGACTTTTACCACAAATACACTGAAGAGATCTGTTTCAGCATTTCACAATAGCAGGGTCCCAGGAAAATATGTCCTCAGTCAGACTAACGGGGACCCAAGTTCTAAGTGGAGAAGACATTCCATTGTGTAAGAGGAGAAAAAAACAAGGAAAAAATCAAGGTATTGTCTTGTGCTGTTGTCTGCTGGAGGCCCAGCTGCATTTCTGCAGATGGCAGATAGCTTTGGCAGCCTTCACAACCCAGTGGCTTTTCTTCCTGCTTGTTTTGTCTCTAGGGAAACACGCAGCGTTTAGCAATTAGATGTCGATCCAAGTATTCAGCAAGGTCAAGGAAAGCTTTTATGTTATTACAGTTTTTTTCCTATAACATAACTAGTTTTAGAGAATGTGCTCATGGGCCTCACGTTGTGGCAACAGCAGAGGAAGAACTCTGTGACTGCAAAGTGCACAATTTAAAATGCGCAATTTAAAATTCTCCTGGGAACCAGGAGAAATAGGAGGTGTGGATGGAACAGGGGCTTCCCAAGGAGCCCAGGCAGCAGAGCTACCCCTGGGAGAGGTGCTGCTTTTGCCTCATGAATTCTTACTCACTTCACTGGGGTTTTGCAGATAACTTCACACTTGGGCCCATCCTCACAGAGACACAAGTAATAACTTGCACATTGAGTGTTTCTGCCTTTATTCCTTCTTATATTGTGCAGTTCAACCAATTGTATTTTATTCTGCACTGTTGCTTTCTTTTGCATCATCTGATGTCCTGCATATCACTCCATCATTCTTCCTTCCTTTGCAAAATTGCTGCAAAACTTTTCAGCATAAATGGCACAGTACCATTAAAAATCCCTCCATCTCTCTGGTGTCAGGAAGGATGCAATAATTAAACTGTAATACAAATTGATTTGAACTTAGCTGAAAACCAATAAGTAATAAGGATTTGTTGGCTTTCCTACCACTTTGTATGACAGCAGAAGAAGATAATATCAAATCTCACATCCTGAAACACTCTGTTAAAAATAACATTCAGGGCAAAAGTGACTGGTAGTGGTTAAAGGTACATCCAGGATCCTGCAGAGCTGGGAAATGCACTTGGAGCCCCTGACAGTACAGAGCAGCTCTTGGATGTCTGTCAGAGTCATCTTGGTGTAAGATGATGCAAACTGGTCTGCAGCTCTCAGGATCCCATTGTGAAGGCAGGAGAGGAGGATGAGCTCATGTCTCTCCAGCAGGCAAGCCCGTGGTCCAGGATGCCAAGAGGAGCCACAGGGCACGCCAGGATTCAGACGTTGTCTTTGGCAGGAAGCACCAAAGTCAAGATCCAAAGCCAGGAATCAAATTCTGCTGGGAAGGGCAGAGGAATGAGAGAGCAAACTTTTTGTGGAGCTCATGTTGTCAGTAGTATTTCCCCAGACTCAGGAATTTTTCCTCATGCACTCTGTGGTGAGTTTTGCAATCAGATTTTGCTGAGAGAAGTTCACTTTGGTAGGTCAAGGGTAGACTCTCCCAGAGGCTTTGTGCTGATGTTGAGTAGCACCAAGTCTAACTGATGAAGTCCTCATCTGGAACTCCTTTTATTTCCTGCAGAGGCAAAAAACTTCTCTTTATCACACAGAGAGATCCTGGCTGCAGCATCAGTTGGTTCAGCAGTAGCAGTGGGGCTTGAAGCACAGGAAGAAGCAGAGATTGGAAACTGGACCCAGCAGGAGTTCAGAGTGCAAAGCCATGATGTTGCAGAAACGATAGAAAAGCTGGCAAAGCCCTTTTGTTTGGCACTTCAGGCCTGGCGGCAAGCTGGGCAGGTTCTCGTGTTTTCCACTCAGCCCTGGCAGCACCATTGCAGAGCTTCAGTCAAAACCCCACAAGAACTCAGTGAGAGCCACTGCCTGTAGGGGAAACACAGAGTTAATGCACCTGGAAAGGCAACAGCTCCCCAAAATCCCTGAAGTCTTTGTGGAAAGGCTGTTTGGCTCCACAGCAAGACCTTTCCTATATGTAAGGAGCTGATTCAGATCAAAGGTCTCTCAGCTTTGCGGGGTTTTCTCTGTATTGAACATCTGGGCCAACAAGGCTTTCCCCAGCTCCTTGGTGATGTGACGGCTCCATCAGGGGATGAAATGTGACCATGCACCTTCCATCCATCCTCCTCTCCCTCCTGTGCCAGCCCCATGCCCTGGCTCCCATGGGAGAGGCTCTTGGTGCAGCAGCTGGAGCTCTGCTGCAGTGACGGCAGCATGCGAAATTCAATATGAAACTCCAAAAGTCTGGCAAAAAAATTTGCCATTTGTCCTTTTTCCATGACATTCTTACCTTACTCTGCCTCTGCTACACCTGCCCATGGACAGGGTCTCATCTAAAGGCTTCATGAAATTACAGGAAAGAGTCCATGATCCACAAATGTGCTGAACTGGGCCGTGTTTGACCCGTACAGCTGCTGGGCAGCGAGTCAATGGGAGCTGTGTTTGTGAAAGCTGACCCTTCCCCACCCATTCCTCATGGAAAGCAAGGGCAGCAGCTGAAGTTAAACAGGATAAAGGGCTTGGATAAAGCCATGTCAGCCTTGGTTTTGCAGCCACTTTGTTTCCTGTTTTTTTCACTTTTTTTCCCATTTTTTTCCAGTTTCCTGTCCACTCCTTTTTCTGTGACCAAGGTTCACAAAAGCCTGATGAGGCTGACAGAAGTCTCTTTGTCATCTTGGAAATGAAGAACCACTATCTTGCCTTTGACCCTGAATCATCTTATTCTCTGCAAGACTGAGCTACTGGCAAAACCCTTGTCTCCTCCCAGTCTACCTATTGCATTTCATCCTCATGAAAACCTGAGATCTGAGCTATATTCTGTGGTTCGTGTCCCCTTCTGCCTTATTTTTATTCCATCCCATCAGTGGTGTTCCATGGTGGTAGACTGAAGTTTGTCTTTTCAGAAATAAATTGGTACATGCAAATCAGTATTCAGGACTCAAAATTGCCAGTTCTTTCCTGACTTTTACAAAAATAGCCAATTTTCTTATGGAATCTTAAGAGATACCCGGCTCAGATAATTTGCATAGCTTCATCCTAGACTGAGGTATATTGGAAATATCCTCAGCATTTTTCTAGCATACAAAGACTTGATTTGTGGGGTAATTAAAACCAAAAATGCTTCTGTGTTAAAGTACATTTGGAACATATTCTATTTAAGTCAAACACAATATAGACTGGCATTGATGAGAATATTCTGCTCTGAAGAAGATCAGAAGAAGGATTTTATGCCAGCAGTATTGACCTGCTCAGGAGAATGAGGCTGAGGGGACAGGACAGATTTCCAGGGGATGGTGGCTCCTCAGCTCAGCTGTGGTCAGCTGGCAGCTCATCTGCAGCTGCCTGTCCTGCCTCTGAGTCACTGTGCAGGGCAGTTCTGCTCCCCAGGATGGCTGTGATGAGCTGGTCAGGTGATGTCTGACAGGTTATTTTGAAGGAGGTGTTAATTTTCAAATAGAATTTCACTGAAATGCACTGGTTTAAGAAATTTTCTTTTGGGCCGTGCCCATGGCTCCTCAAGGACGCAGCCTTGCGTTGCCTCCAAAGTTTTTAGTTCTTACCTTTCCAGAGTGAAGTGTTCTGTTTTTCTAGATGACTTTACATTTCAGCTTTTAATGTTTTCAAGTGATATAAAAAAAATAAATAAAGCCAATTTGGATTTTTTTCAAAATCCAGGATTTTGAATAACAAACACATTTCCTTGGAATTTTAAGGAAATACCAAATTTACTTTCTTTGTTGTATTTTCTAAAATGACAAAAGTCCAAATCATGCAATTTGCCATGGGAAACAGAAAAAATCAGATATTTAGAATGTCTGTGAGCTTTAAAAGGAGTAATTCAGTTTAAAGTAGTACCTTTTTCTTATCCCCTTTTTTGTTTTTTTCTTTGCATTAATTATCAGTGAAAATATTCTTGTAGGATCAGGCGCTATTTAAACCAGATAAAATCTTCTATCTCCTTTACACTCTGTTATCTTTTCAGCTTCCCCTCCCAGCTTCAGGCAAAAAGGCAAACAACTTAGTTTGATCCTCATACAGTTATTCTCAATTTTGTCTTTTGGAATCCAACACTTTTAGGGACAGCTGTAAGTCAGTTTCCGAGCCTGGAACTTCTTACAAGGGCACATATTTTGGGGTGGATTCATCTCATTTAGGAATATTTGAGTGGAGCTTGAAGGTAAATAGGAAATATTGTTGATTTCCAGTAGCAGGTAGAGTTGATGGGTTTCAGCCCCATTAGAGGGGTCATGTCTGGGCTTTGGATTTAGCAAGCAGTAGGAAAGGAGTGAGTTTGGACAGCATATATTTTACCCTCTTCATGGGAGCAGATTTTTGCACTGTCTAAACCACAGCAGAGACTGTCTGGTTTTATTAGGCTTTAGTTTTGCCTTCTGTAATAGCTGAGCGTGGCCAAAGCAAAAATCCCAAGCATTTGAGCTGTTTCTTGGCTGAGCCCCTGGCCCTGGCGCTCGCTCCGAGCCTGGTGCTGCTCCCGAGGATGATGGAACGGCTCCCACTGGGAGCTGGATCAAGTTTTGAGCTGCTCCTCGCTGCTTGTTTATTTGTCCTGTTCTCTGGGCTTGGCAGGTGGCATTTTTGCTCAGTGATTCATTCTCCAGCACACGCATTTATCTGGGCTGACATTTTAATCATGCAAATAAGGATCTCCTTAATGAAGAAAAAAATTAATTTCGCAACTGTTGCTCCAAACACAGCGACAGTCCTGCTAATGTCATTACATTTCCAATACAATCAGTGGCTTTTCCATAATTGCTATAAACTGGTGCGCTTAACAGCAGAGTAAAGGTTACACAAAGAGCTGTGAGCCTCCCCTTGTTCACTGGCTTTTTTATCCAGAGTGTTTGGCACTCTTCATGTGTCCTTTTGAAATCCTTTGGTCACCACTGCTTCATCGCTTGTACCGCAGATGGCTTTGCCTTTGTTGGGGGAACAGACAAAATAAGTGGCAAGGAGACAACTCCTCTGTGACCTTTTGTGGCTTCTTGTCTTTCACATGGCAGTCTGCAGGGTAAACACAGTGACTCACTCTCTTTCAGTAAGTAGCTGCCTTCCCAAGGTTTTGTTTTTTGCAGGATTTTTTCCGTTATATGATCTGCACCCAAAGAGCAGCGGGGTGGGAGCTGTGAGCAGCCAGTTTCTGCCTCCAGGCCACTGCAGATTAGGTAGGCAATTAGGAATGAACATTCCTGGGCAGGATCATACCTTTGCCATCCTTCCCTCCTCCTAAACCTTCCACAATGAGCTTCATTTTTTGGTTCTCCTCCAATGCAGTGTATCAGTGACAGGCTTAAAAAACAATTATATACCAAAAAAGCAGTCAGAAGAAAAGGCTTCATAAGGGGGAAAAGTGGTAAAATGCTCTAAAATTAGCAGAAAACCAGTGGCTTGTAGAACCGAGGAGTCAGGATGTTCATCACCATTGTGCAGTGTCTGTGGCATTCACATTTTCTGGAAAAATCTCTTTGCCCAGGATTCAGGCTTCTCCTGGGAAGCTGAGAAGCCTCAAGAGAAAAAGGAAAACAGTTTTATCTCATTTGCTTCTCCTGTGTTGTGCTCACATGTGGAATGTGTTTGGAGATTGTTTACCCACAGGTGATTGTTCCATTGGACTCTGCTGTGAGTTGTTTTCACTCTTTGGCCAATTGGGGCCAAGCTGTGTCAGGACTCTGGAGAGAGTTTATGTGTTTAGCCTTCTGTAAATATCCTCTCTGCATTCTTTAGTATAGTATGGTTTAGTATTCTTTAATATAATATAGTATCATAAAATAATAAATTACCCTTCTGAGAACATGGAGTCAGATTCATCATTCCTTCCTGCCATGGAGCACCCTGCCAATATGATAAGTGTCAGCCTGGGATGAGGAAGAGCTGTTTCAGACCCAGAGTCTTCTCTTTGGCTTTGACATGATGTCAGTGAGGTACCCAAGGCCCAGGTAAAGACCTTAATTCCTGTGCTCTGGTGATATAAATCACCCTCAGGTTGTGTTATCTCTGCATAAAGGTATTTCCAGGTTGACTTTTGACCTTTTTGTTAGCAAGGGAGGGTTTTAAAGTGCTGAAAAACATATCTCAGAATAAAGCTCTTGAGCTCAGGGTACTTCCCACAGGCATTTGAGGTAGTTCCTTTAGAGCATTTAATGTGTCAGTATTTCAATTTTTACCCAAATGGGATGAGCTTCCCTGGTGGCAGAAATGCAGGAAAAGCAAAGCTTGCAGGAGTAGCAGGTTTGCTGCCAGACCTTTGGGATTTCTCAGAAATAGGAGGAGGAGAACAGAAAATGAATGGAGAAAAAGCACAATAATAGGGAAAGAGCTGGAGGATGTTGGCTGGGGAGGTTCATCTTGTCAGTGGGCAATTCAGAACCCCTTCCAAGGTCATTTTGGCCCTTCTTTGCCCCATACCTTCACTGATTAAGGACATTATTTATTTAATTGACCTATCTAAGCTGGAAAACTCCTGGTGTAGGTGGAATATTGGACTGCATCCACCAGGTGAGACCTGTATCTGCACCAGCAGCAGTCACTGTTTGTGGTATAGACTCAGCAGAAGCTCAGGAATTAAAAAAGTCAGTGCTTGCCCGTGATGGGCATGCTCCAGGGGCTGTTTCCTTGCAAGGCATCTCAAACGGCCTCAAGTTGCACCAGGTGAGGTTTAGATTAGATATCAGGAAATATTTCCTCACTGAAAAGGTGGTCAGGAATTAGAATAAACTCCTCAGGGACATGGAGGATGCACCATGCCCTGAAACATTCAAAAATCACGTGTTTGTGCACTCAGGGTCGTGAGTTAGTGGTGACAGAGCTGGGTTAATGGTTGGACTTGCTGATCCTAAAGCTCTTTTCCAGCCTTAGCAGTGCTCTGATCCTTTGATTCTATCCCTGGGAACCAGAGTGAGTGTCTGTGTGCTGCACAGACCTACCAGAAACTGGGACCACACTGATGAGGGGAAGACTGAGACCTTGGCACCTTGGATCTTCATTTTCACTGCCTCCCTCCCCTTAGAAAATGTGCAACTCTGCAGCTCAAAGAGACTTTTTCTATGGTGCCTTTCTGTCCTGTAAAGGCTCAGAATCCTCAGAATCACAGGTCAGGGGATCAGCTCACACATATTGAGGCACTGCCTGTGTCTGGGCTGCGAAGCCTGTATTTTTATTTTTATTTTTATTTTTATTTTTATTTTTATTTTTATTTTTATTTTTATTTTTATTTTTATTTTTATTTTTATTTTTATTTTTATTTTTATTTTTACTCAGGGTATTTCCTTCCCCATATTCACCCAGGGATTCTCAGTGGGAGATTACATCCTGTGACAAGACAGTTTGTTGCCTTTGCATGGACTTCCAAGAGCCTGGAACATGCAGGGGTGGATCCCTTGAAATGTGACTGCACCTCTCTGGCTTTTCATGCAGGGGTGACTATCACATGTATTTTTATTAACCATTCCTGTAATGTGGCTTTTTATCTGCTGCTGGAGCATGTCTCCAACAAGAGCTGCAGCAACCAGAGCCAGGGTTTGTAACATTCTTCCCCAGTTTTTTGTCTCAGAGTGCCAACCCACAGAGTTGAAATGGATCTCACCTTTGGTCACCAAGACAAAAAAGAGAGGATGAGTGGTATGGCACACTTGCACAACAGTTTTTATTTCCTTTTGGTTTTCCAGCCTTTCAGGGTTACCCTTTAAAAGACTCTTTTCTGCAGGGGCTAGATCTTGGAGCTCATTTTTCAGCAGTAGCTGACATTTGTCCAGAACTGCATGACCCCAGGATCTGGAACAAGTAGCAGTGAAATCACATCATGAGGAGTGGCTGCTGCCACTTTACCACTCTGACACAAAATTTATCCTGGTTGTCCCAGTTCATCTTCCTTCCCTCAGACAGAAGTGAAACAACATCTCCCCTTGTGCTCCTGTGCTGGTAGCACAGCCCCAGCCCAGGCTGTGGGTTATCCTTGCCCTCTGTCTGTGGGGTGCCATCCCTGCCCAAAGCTTACAGAACACCAAGTTCTGGAGAAGAATTAATTCTCTGAAGGGAGAGCTGCTGGACACCGTGTGCCGCTGGCGTGCCAGGGCTGGCCAGAGCGTGCCCTGGCAGGCTCCTGCTGCCTGTCTGCACTCCCTCCTGTTGGCCAGGAGCTTTCCCCAAACCCTTTGATCCTCTCCAAGAACTTTGAATATTTCCCCCCTGCAGCTGTAGAATGGGACATTTTCTCTGCTAGGATCCACTGGCTCTTTCACTGATCCTTTTCTGGGATCGGGGAGGGGTGTTGGACTCACAGGTGCTTGCACTTCTCTCCACACATTTGTGTCTCCAGGATAACAATGGAAACCTGACCAAGGTCTCTTGTGCACAGTCCATTCTGCCTTTACATCAGGAGGAAAACTGGACTTTGGAAGGAATGTGTTTCTGAGCCTTTACTTGGCTGACTGAAAACATCCAGAAAACACAATAAAAACTTCATTAAAAAAGTGTTGTGGCCAAAGCTTGAGCTGATGCTCTCTAGTCCAAGTACCCCAAATCCTGTGAGCCCTTCTGACCTCACCTGTGACACAAACAGGGTATGTCTCACAGGGTCAGCAAAGGAAAATTTGGCTTCAGAAAGCAAATTCAGCACGTGAGCAGTCATGTTCATGGCTGCTGGAATCTCCTCTCCCCCTTCCCTCCCTCTGGAAGGACATGGAAATTCTTAGTTGGGGACTCACCTACTGAAGATAAAAGTGACATTGCTGAGACACAGCACACAGGGGAAGCTGAGCTGTTTTGATCCATCTTAGGCAAGGCTGATGGCAATTTAAAGGAAGTGTTTCTGTATGTGCTGAGATGTCATAATGCTGGGCTGATGGGCAGGAAAAGCAGCCTCATATAGGAGTTCTCTTGCAAGAGAGGCTGTGGAGGCAGGACCTGACCTTTAATTAACTCAGATATCAGAATAGAAACCACAAATACTTGCAAGAAGTTTAAAAAAAAACCCAAAAAACAACTAACACATAAAGTATTGATCTGAATCTCATAGTTCTTCAGTCCATTGCCATCCAATATCTGCTGCTTTAAATGAAGATATTTATTGTTAAATATGTATTTCAGTGCTTTAATATAAACACTTCATGTGATTCAATGTACAATGCACACAGATAGAATATATTAAAAATGATGGATGTTTTCTAGCTAGAGGTGATCCTGTGCTGAGTCAAAAGAGAGAGTGCAGCTAAGCCAGCACTGGTGCCTGGCTCAGCAGCTGGTTAGATCTTTCCTTCTGCCTCTTTTTTTCCCAGTCTTACTTCCCTGCTCCAGTTTTACTCTGCAAGGAGGAAATCCAGCAATGTGCCATCTTTATATGGCCTTTGAAATTCAGTGGACATTGAAAGAGGACAAAGCTCCTGTATCCTGAGCATGAGGTGCTGCTGAGCCCCTTAATGCTTCACAGCTCATTTTGTTTAATTCAGAAATAGTTATGTGAGACTGCAGTAGCAAAGAGTCAACACTAGATAGCATTTTATGTTTGTTTTGAGGAAGAAAAGCCTTTTGTTCTCGTATTTAAGTAGGTTCTGAAAAACTCCAAGCACATATTTTAGATATAATCAATTGCCAGTGTTTTATGGTGATCTGTGCAATGTCTTCTATAAATTCAAAACAATAGGCAACAAAACTATCCTTTTTTCTGTATAATTTACTTGCATCATTGCATCAGTATAGAATTGATGTGCATTTCTAAGGTGATTAATGCTGTTTTGCCCCTGGCTGCAGAGGTCAGAGGCTTCTATTTGCTATTTGCATGGGCCAAGTTCCTGCTCCTGTTAACATCAGCATGGAACCTGCACCAGGCTAAGGTGCAGCCCACTGTGCACTTGTAAGTGCAGTGCAGGGAAATCATGGCACAGGCAGCTACCTGAGCAGCAAAGGAACATTGCCTGGGATCTGCAGAACAGCAAAAACCTCAGGGTGGGATCTGGCTCATGCACCAAGGCTCACTCACCTTGGTGTCTCTGTCTGGATGTCAATGAGGAAAATGTTGAGCTGCTGTTACATGAGTGGGATCCAACACCCAATCCAGTGTCCTTATTAGGCATCTATTAGCATCCAATACATCCCAGGATATCTGAGACATCCACATATAACCCATGGGAAAGCCATGAGCTCCAGATGGGATCCCCTACAGCATTCCAGAGTACACCAGACTCCTGCATTTGGGCAGTGGAGTCACACCCCTGCTGTGCACTGACAGTGGTGGGGATGAGGGACCCCACCACCTCAGAACGAAGATTCCTTGACTCAGGTCTCTTGATCTTCCAGATGAGTCTCATTCTTCATGAAGGATTAGGTCACCTGAACCTGGGCATCTGTTTGAGGTGCCCTAAGGTACTTTGCCCAGCTTCCAGCTGTTGACCCAGGAAATTAGAGGTTTCCTACAGCTTTTCATTAAAAAGCTCTAAGATGATGCCTTGGTTACCCTAAGGTCTCTCAAAGGGCTCTGCAGCTCTGTGCTTTGGCAGCTGCCTCCTGTTCTGCACATCTGAGCAGACTCCTTCAGGCTCCACAAAAACTGGCTATGGGCAGGGGCTTGATCCACATGGCTGCAGCACTGGGTACTCCGTGGTGGGACTGCCCTCCCCAGCACAAACACAAGCAGAACATGGCCCTGTTTGCCCATATTCTACAGAAGAACTGCCACTGTGGGGTTCTTGATGGAAGGTGGAGTGAGAGCAGGCAGGGAGCAGGTCCTGAAGCACCCCAGAGGCTGCTGCAAACGGGGGGCTCCCGCAGTGAGGAGCAGAAGGTGGAGCCCAGCTGTGGCAGGAGGTGTGCTGGGTGTCCCCAGGGCTGTGCTGTGTGTCCCCAGGGCTGTGCTGTGTGTCCCCAGGGCTCTGCAGGCAGCTGTGCCACAGTGGCTGGTCATAATTACTTGGCATGGCTTTAGCATATGAAATTGGTTTGGCAGGGAATGACGTGAAGCTGTGAAAGGGGAGATTTAGGTCAGATATCAGGAAAAGGTTCTTCACCCCGAGGGTGGCTGGGCACTGAACAGGGCAGGGGTCACAGCACCAGCCTGGTAGAGCCCAAGAAGTGTTTGGACAATGCTCTGGGGCACAGGGTGTGACTTGGGGTGTCCTGGGCAGGGGCAGGAGCTGGACTGCAATGATCCTTGTGGGTCCCTTCTGTCTTGGCATGAGCTGTGGTTCTGTGCTCTTTTTATGCAGCCTAGTGAAGCTGAGCAGATTTCAGAGCTTTGAAGCTTTGGTTTATTTAAACACAGAGTTCTGGATTTTTGTGGTAAGGGTTTGTAGCAAGACTCCTTTCTTGCCATCATTGCTGCCCCAAGACCTCATTTTTAGCATTAATAATTAGTGCTGATATTTAACATGAATCTGAGGTGTCTGGGGTGCTCTAGCACTGCTCAGAAACCCTTGCTTGTGCTCACACCCTCTGCACAGGGAAGCAGGCAGGCTGGAAATGGCAGGAATTTGAGGATCAGCTGAACACTGAGGAACAACCTGCTCCTTGTTGGGACATTATGAGCCCACCCAGAGTTCAATCCAAATTTTTTTGAGGGCTGGTCTTCAGTGCTGTGCCAGAAGAGCCCAGTCCAGGTATCCAGCCCTGCAAGAGCTGTGTGAAAGCCTCTGTGTCAGCCCTGGGGGATGCTGGCATTTCCACCTTCACCTCATCACAGCAATAATCAGAATTATGGCAGTTTATGTGGAAAAGGAAATATAAATAGCAGTAACAACAACAAACCCAAGAAAAAGTCCCTCAAGCTCAAATTAAAGGTGTTCAAATGTTTCTTTTTGCTCCTCCTGGGATGTGAATGTCTTGATGCTTACCCCAGTCCGGGAAGTGAGACACTTGCAGCCTGAGCTGCAGAACTGCTGCTGGCACTGGAATCCTGGTTTGTGATGCAGTGCTGGGCTCTCTTGGCCCTGAGCCTTTCTGAAAGGATTAATCTATGAAGGCACAGATGTGCCCATACAGGTCTCAACTCTGTGCTCCTCCTTCAAGCTCTGCCCCACAAGTAACTCAAAAGCATGATGGACAAACGTGGGATTCCTTGCAACCATAAGTTCAGATTAATTGCCCCTGGGCATTGCTACCAGGCATTCTGTAATGGAAGAGAAAACCAGATCAGTTTAAACTTTCTGAATTCTGATCTATTACCCTATTTTTTTTTTTTTTTTTGGAAGCAGAGTACTTGCTTTAAGCAGCGCTGTTTGCACAGCAAATGCTGTTATCTGCCCCCTGAACCTCCAAATGCAGCACCTTGCAGAAACTCTCTTCCTATTTTGGACAAAGAATTTGTCCCTCCTTCCAGACAAAATACTGCAGAGTCTGATGCCATAGCTGAAAGCAACCTGCAGCCAAAATTGATTCCTTGCTGCTCAGTCAAGATAAGGTGCTTTTAAACCAAAAATCAGATAGCCCCAAGCAGAGGGCTGCAGTGATCTAAGAAGATCCATTAAAAGCTGTGTCTGCACTGGCTTTGCCTGTAGCTTTCCACTCCCAGCAGGAAAATGCTCACAGGTGTCATCTGGTCTGTGCTGATTGAATGTAAGTATGGCTAGGGGGAGCAGGACACAAGAAATTATTCCAGAAACTGAATTCTTTGGGATTCTTAAATACACTTTTAATAGCAGCAAAGGGAAAACACAGAGTGATCAGTGCTAAATTTACTACTCTGGACCTAGCAGGCATGCAGATTTCTGATTGCAATTTCATGGTTTCTGTTTAATAATCTTCCAGAGCTCTGTTTTTGGGGGAGGTACATGTGAAGTTGTCACTCTGGGCTGAGGAAAACTCTTGCCTGTTATTCATATGAGCTGCAATTTGTGTGTGCTGCACTGCAAAATGCAACGCTGGCTCCTCTCTGATGTTGCCACAACCCTCAAGGTGTGTTTATACAGAGCTGCTTCCCTTCTCCATCGGCACAGGGGAGATGATGGAGTCACTTACCCACTCAGGATGGGAGGAAAGTCACTCAGGATGGGAGGAAAGCAACTTCACCAGTGCAGGTTTCCGTGTGGGAAGGGCAGGGATGCACCCCTGCACATCACTGGGGCATTGGTCTGGCTTTTGGGAACAGAGGTTGAAGATTCAGCATCCTCCTCCTCCTCCTCTGCATCTTTGGTGGACTGGTGCCTGGGTGCTGAACCTTTCAAAATCTCTTGCAATTTTATAGATAATAGATAAGCTCAAGCATTTTACAGCAGTACACTATAAACTATGAGGAGTGGGAAGGTAACTGTGTGTGCCCTGGCTGTCATTGCTTTGCTGTAATTCTACCCAGGGGTGCAAATGACCCCCCAAAAAGTCAAATTCAGCTTTTACAGAGTCAGGTGTCTGTGCCTGCATCATCCACGTTTAAAGGCAGCGCTGCCTGAAGTGTTGCCTTAAATTTAATACCCATTTACCTTTAAAGGTATTTCCATCCCATTTTAAAGGTGCTCTGCTTTTCATTTGTGGTATTAAAAAAAATATTAAAAAATCCTCTATTGTGTTTCCTCATGTTTAAGAAAATGTTAAAAAAAGGAAAACAGGATGAGAATAGCCACTCAGGAATACCTCAGGCCCTGCAAGGGACACAGGAATGGAACCCCTGAGACTTGCAGAAAGTGTGGGACATCATCAGCCAGCAACACTGTAGTTTCTCTTTTAAAGTTTGTGCTTAATTAAAAAGAAAAAAAAAAGTTTGAAATAACTTTCTGTAAGAGAATATATCTTTTTCCCAATAAAATTCCCAAATCTGAAATTTCACATAATTTTCCCACCTTATAAGACATTTTATGTCTTTCTCAAATAACAGATGAAAACATTAGGTGAGGCGGGAAAAAAAAATCAGCATTTTTTTAGAAAATGTGTGGACAAAAGTCTGCAAGTAAGGAGAAAGTGCAAATGGGAAGTCACTTCAGCTATCAATGTTTTTTTTCAGGATTTATTTGCAGAAATTAATCTTTGCTGACTTGCCTGCTCCTTTTGCCTCTTCCAGGAGCCTCCCACACCTGCACAGGTTTAACAGATGCAAACTGAAGCAGGAAGTTTCCTCTCTGGTTTAAATAAGCCGAGCCTGGTGTGAGCAGAGCTTGGAGGAGGTGGGAGCCAGCCTTGAACTGTAGGGGGTAATATTGCCACACTCACTCTGCCTGCCAGCTGCACACGCAGATAAAGCCATCCACCAATATGTGACACTCTGGATCTGCTGGGAGAGAATAAAAACTTGGGATTGTTCACAGAGACCTCCTCCCCCTGCTCTTTGCAGGGGCACCTCCGTCTCCAGTTCTTGTTGGGACCCAGGACATTCCTCTGGCTGCCCTGGAGGATTCCAGACCCTGCCAGGGGGCTCAGAGACATTGGCACAGAGTCAAAAACACCTGTGCCTTCAATTTCATCCCATGGAAACAATTACCAACTTTGTGCCAGGATTTGCAAGCCACAAGGGTTTGAGTAGAATGACAGTGAATTTGTCACAGGGTGAAAAAGTAGAATTTTGGGGATTTAGAATGGGGATTCAAGAGGCAAGATGGAGGAATCTGGGTGTGTCCTGTCCTTCTCCTTCTTGTCCTCCATCTTCTGCTGTGATGGTGACACTTCTGGATTGGTTTAGAGTAGAGACAGACTGTCTAACAGAGGTGATAGGTATTGGAAAGTTATTGTAAATAAAGTACATGTAGGTTTTAGAATAAAAAGCCAACACCACCCCAAGTGTGGTCAGTGTGCCATGAACCAACCTGCTGGACAGACCTCAGCAGGTCAGAGAAGGAATGTATGAGATAAGAGAAAATAAACAGCCTTGAAAACCAGAGCTGAGGAATCTCAACTTCTTCTCCAGTGGCGGGGCTGGGAAAAGAGACTTTTAATACCTCAGGAGCCATTTCAGCAACAACAAACCCAAAAAGCTGTGACACCTCCATGTGGTGCTCTGCTTGGGGGCCCTTGCCTGGGATTGGATGTGCCTTTCCAGCCTGGGGTTTGTGTTCAGTCTCCTTTTGGTCCCTGTGGCTGGCCCTGCTTGGTGCCAGAACACCCTCTGGTGCAGCACTGGCACCACCTGGGCAGGGCTGGGCAGGGGGAAGGCAGTCTGTGGGTTTGGTGGGATAATGGGATGGTAACAGAGTCCTGCTGCAGGGACTGGCTGTGTTTTCATCCTGGAGGGGGTGTGACAGGGTTCAGAACAAGGGAGAAGGTTGAGTGGAGGTGTTAGCCAGGAGTGCTGGGGAAGTGTCAGCCTTTCCACCTGTGGGCAGGTGGGTGAAGCCTTCCCTCCCTGCACAGCTCCCATGAAGGCACAGCCAGCACTGGAAGGGGCTCCCTTGATCTGCTGCTCATCACTCGGTCCCTTTCACAAAGCTGAAGCACAAAACTGAATTTTGCTTCTGCACAGGTAAAAATATTACTTTGAAGTGACTGTGGCAACATTCACATCTGGATTTTGTGCTCAGCTGCTTGAGGCCAAGAGAAATGAATTCAGTGGAGGCCAAATTGAGTGGCTTGGCATTTGCCCCTCTGTCTTTGGCTTGGTTTTGTGTCCCGAAAACAAAAGGTGAGCTGAGTCATCATTCTGCTTTTTGATGCACCAGGCTTTGATGAGGCCATTTTTATCAGCTAATGTGGATATTTTTTATCAGCCACACATGTGGATACCAATGAACATCTTCATTCCAGCTGCTCATGGTGTGATGTAACATGTGCTCCACATCCAAGGACCAAAGATGGTTTTTTTTTCCATTAAGACATCTGTTGTGATTTAACCCCAGCTGGCAACTCAGTTTGCTCACACTCTTCCCTTCCTCTTGCACCATTTGTGGTAAAAAACCAAAGTAAAAATCTTGGGCTGAGATAAAACCAGGTTAATAACTGAAACCAAATAAATTATAATATTATAGTAATAACAACAATAATAATAGTAATTGTAATGGAAAGGTGAGAGAGAGGAGTAAGCCCTGAGAAAAGCGAGAGATGCACAGCAGAGTTCCTCACCTCCTGCTGACTGATGTCCATCCTGTCCCTGAGCAGCAATTGGTGGCTCCCAGCCAGCTCCTCCAGTTTATACAACTGGGCATGAGGATCTGTGGCATGGAATATCTCCCTGAGCAGTTGGGGTCAGCTGTCCTGGCTTTGCTCCCTCCCAGCTCCTGTCAGAGTATGGGAAACTGAAAATTCCTTGACTTGGGGTCAGCACTACTTAGCATCAGCTAAAACATCAGCGTGTTACCAACTTTATTTCCACATTACATTCAAAACATACATTTGTATGAGGTATTAGGAAGAAAATTAACTCCATCCCAGCCAAAACCAGGACGAGGTCTGAGCTGAGCTCAGAGGTGCAGTGTTTGTTTCTCTGCATTCCTGAGAGCTCTCTGGCACAGCTGCTGGGTCTGGTCAGCCCATGCCTCTGTGGGAGACTTTAATGATAAAAAGTGGTTCTCAGTGGGGGCAGCCCAGCTCCTCTGTGCCTCCAGGCAGGCAGAGGGAGGGGTCTGACACACCTGACAGCCTCCATCACAGCCAGAGGTGATTGCCAGGCACAGTCAGCTGTCCATATCACCAGGTGCCTGCGTGAACACTGGATCAGATTATGGCTTGTTCTCCTGAGAATGACAGGGGCTGCTGCAGCCCCTAATTGAGTTCTGCTCTGCCCTAATCCTGTGCTGTCAGAGCTGTGAGATCAGCCACGGGCAGTGTCCTTCCCCGTTCATTCAGGCAGAGCTGAGCACTCCCAGCACTGCTAGTCCCACGTGGAGACTGGACAGTGTCAGTGCAGCTCTTCCTCCTGTCAGCACCCATGTGTTCGTGTTCTGAACCAGTGCTGCAGCCTTGCCTGGCTGGGTCCGTGGTGAATGACACTCCTGGGGTTGTTCCAAGGTGGTACCAGCAGTGAGGAGTGCTGATTTGGGATACAAATGCTGGAGATGAGCAGAATTAATGATTACTGCATCCTGCACATGGCAGGGGAGAGTGGGAACAGCAACAGGCTTGTGGTGCCTTTCAGTCCTGGACAGAGGCTGTATCAATCTCCCAAAATATGAGGCAATTCAAAACCTGGGTTTTAGGGATTTTCAGGAGGGATCTTTCTTTAAAAGAAATCTGTTAATCTCTGCTAGGGTTTCCCTCTTCCTCTGTGACGAGGGCTCCTCTCTAGTGGGGGCAGGCTGGAAGGTGGCTGCAGATTTTCATGCCAGTTTTCCATCAGTTTGCAGGCTGGATGTTTCTCCTTGTGGCATTGTGGAGGAGAGGAAAGCCCTGGCTGCTCCAGGATCTCAGGTTCTACTCCAGTGTGAAACAGGACTTGCTGTCCCCTGTGTCAGGCTTTGAATTGTAAAATGAACAAAAGGCTGGAAAATACAAATGCTCTCCTTCAGGAGCAGCTTGTGTTTTCTTTGCATGGGCACAGATGACTTCACCAGAGAGGCTGATGTTTTATCCTTACAAAAGTTTCCTGCCCCTGCATGCTCATCCCATCCTATCCATGCAAAAATCCTTTTCTTCCCTTACCTATCCATTGAAAAAGGTTTTATGCATGGTAATGAAGCCTCTCTAATCACAAGAACAGATTTTTTTTTTTGTGAGAGCCCCTCTTTCTAAAGGAGCTGTGATGAATGCAAGGAAACTTGGCAAGAATTGAGTTTTCACTGCTTTTTTTTTCTTTTTTTTTTTTTACTTAGTGTCTGCCACATTGAGGCTCTCAGGTCTGATCACAGCACAGCTAATGCAGGAAAAATAAAGCTGCTCCCAAGACAGACTGACTGACAGACTTGTCATGATGATAGTACACATATTTGAAATATTATGGCTGCTTTCTTGAAAACCATTGCTTGGGGAAGCTTTTCCTCGAGAGCATGTGGTAAAAATAACACCTGCTTTGCAGACAGTGGGTTGTTGGCAGCTGTGAAGATAAAGTGCAGGCATCCCCAAAAGCTCTATACATTTTGCTTTGTACACCAAAAAATAATAGGATTTGTAATGGAAAAAAAGGCAGGATGAGATGTGAATTCCTAGATACAAGGGGAGGAGTGTGCTGGGAGAATGTCTCAGTGGAACTAATAAAAAACCATCAGCCATGCCTCTCCCATGAAGGTGCATCACTCATTTCTCACGTGGAGCATGGCTCCAGTAACCCATCCCCTGTGCTGCTCTCTAGGGCTGCTTGGCAAGACCTCAAATCACATTGCAAGCTGCAGCCCTGGCTCTTTGAGCATGAGGAATTTCATTTTCCTCTGAGGAGATGTTTTATTTTTGCTGAATCCCAGCACAGGCTGCAGAGTCCTGCCTGGGTTCCTGGTAAGATCTCACCTGCTGTGAGCTCCTGCACAGCTCCAGCAGCACCAGCTGGTGCTGATGTTGGTGATGTTGGTGATGTTGGTGATGTTGGTGATGTTGGTGATGTTGGTGATGCTAATGATGTTGGTGATGTTGGTGATGTTGGTGATGTTGGTGATGCTGATGGCTGCAGACTCCAGCTCCTCTCTGAGAGGCTGCCAGAAGAGGCAGCATTGCTTTAGCAGGGCCAGTGGTGCCTGGGAAGTGGAGAGAACATTCTGCCATTGCTTTGGAGAGGAGGCACAGATGGGGATTCAGGATACTTAGAGGGTGGAAGGAATGAGTTTCTGAACTGGAATCCACACAATTATCTCTCTGACTGCAGGAAATGGTGGTGATGGTTCTCACTCCTCAGAAAACCACCAAGGCATGGTGCTTTCCTTACTTAGTGTGCCTTGGTGGCTAATCACCTTTAACATGAAAAAAAAAGAGTGTTCTGTGGTTCACTGATAATTGTTTGGCTCTACCTGCCAGCCACTGGTTCTGGATGCCTGCCTTCTAAGGAATTCCTTCCTTTAAATGTATTTATGCTCCGTGATCAAACCAGTTTTTGGTCTTTTTCATGAAGCAAGCAGATGGAACTTCTCAGTTTTTGTGTTTGTTAGGCATCATTATTACTATTATTACATTTATTTCTATTATTACATTATTATCACTAGTCCATCATTAAAAATCTGTTCTAAAATGTTGCCAGTAGGAACTACATTCAGTATTTTAGTTTCAGTATTTTACTATTTCAGTTTCCCTACCTAATCTCACCAGTGGTATACTTATACAGGTAAAAATTATCTTTCTGGTATTTTATTACAATGTTTCCCCGTCCTTTTGTGAGTATTTTTCCACATTTCTTAAGAAAATATAATGTTGGGCTATTTATTCATGGGAAGTTGCAGTTGTACAAGATACAATCACCTAGTCTTTAAATTTGCTGATAGCTCTGTTCCAATCTTTATGCACTTGTTTTTATTTTATTTATTTGTATTTCTATAAAGCAGGTGTTTTTTTTATAAATAGATACACCTTGCCAAGAAATCCTGACACCTCCACATGCTAGTAGAATTGCAGCTGCTGTTGCATTCCTCCCTGATTTCCCAGCAGCAGCCACTCTTCATGTCCCTCCTGAATATGAGCTGATCATTTGAATTTATGAGCTGAAAGATGCTGTCAACAGTCAAGATGCTTACATAGAGAATAGTTCTTTCTTAAATTATTTTGATAGACTTCCTCAGTGAGCTAACAAGTCTAGCTGATGCAGGTCAATTGAATGCACTGAAGTTATGCTTTGTAAAGAGTGTACAACCTATGGTGTGACCTAACTTTGTAAAAACTTTGCATTAAAAAATGGTACAACACATTAAATGGATTAAAAACTGGCTAATCTCAAAAAAGAAGTAAATTAATAATAATATTGATATTAAATAATTATTTTAAGTTAGGAACCTTTAGGCCATTTTTCCTTTCAGGAATTATTTATTTGCCCAAGAGATATCCATGTATTTACTGTAGGATCACAGGTCTGTCATAAATTGAGGGGAAAATATGAGTGAGTGATGAAAAACATCCAGATGATGCAGTGATTGTTGGCACGAGGATGGAGCAGACATATCATTTACACAGCATGACCTTAATCACTCAGTAGCTTGACCATAATTAAGAAGATATTTTAAGGTAAGAAAAGTAAGCTCATAAATTTAGGAATGCATATCATGGTATCAAAGTGAGGGACAATCCTGGAGAAGGATCCCATAAACATAAGAGGGCAGGTGAAGTCTCCAGGGAATCAACAGGCAGTGTAAGGCTTGACACAGAGAGAATTTGGGTCTCTGAGTCTGAAACTGCAGCTCTGCCTGCCCTCATCAGCATTTAGCTGAGCACAACTTCTGGAGCTCTTTACTTTCTGTCTTAAAGACCAGAACTATTCTAATGTGACAATAGAAGATCAAAAGTGTCAGGCAAAGCCTCCCCCAGGCCTGTCCCTCCTCTCCAGAGGAGATGCTGCAGTGACATTTCCCCAGAGTCCTCTCAGCCTTGCAGTGATCTGTGATTTTGGACCTTCCCAGAGCCAAGAGTGTCTTGGTGTCAAAAAATCTGCACAGGATTTTCTGCCATGTTTGTGTCTGCTTGCCCTTGGAATCTTCTGGTGCCCACCCCATCCTGTGGCCATGCACAGCTTACTGATTTCTGCACAGGGAACAGCCTCCCCAAACAGCAGCCGGCTGTGTGCTGGTTGGGCTCAGCCAGTCTCAGGTCTTGCATGGAGGAGCTGTCCTGGCCCTGTGTGTGCTCACAGACCTGTCCCTGCTCCCTTGCCTGGAGTCTTCTGCAGTCCTGGTGCTGGGATCCATCAAATCATTGAATGCTTTGGGTCAGAAGGGACCTCAGACATGGCCAAACCTCCTGCCATGGGCAGGGACACCAGGGAGACCAGGCTGCTTAAAGCCCCGTCCAACCTGGCCTTGGACACTTGCAGAGCTGAGGAGAGACTGAAGAGTGCAGGCAATTCTGAACATAAACAGCACTGTCCCCCCACGATGCCCACAGAGCAGTGATTCCTTGAGGGGCTGTTCTTAGCATGCACTGGGACACCCATCCCAGCTGGGTGATTCTGCTGTGAGCCCCACGCTGTGGGACAAGGGAGAGATGGCATCTGTGGTCAACCAGGCCAAAGATGAGCTTTAAATGGATCCTGAGCAGGAGCAAATGCTCCAAAGGAGGCCTTGCAGGATGGCTTTGTGGTAACAAGGCTTCATTAAAGGACTTCACTTCACTGGGAGTCCTTCAAGCACAGCTGGCTGATGTCAACAGCTTCCTCTCAAGCATGCACAGGAAACAAGAAAACAGCTGATATATTAGTTCTGGCTGCTGTTCCTCATCCTCACCTGCCCAATAGATAAAGCAGCAGTGTCTGTGCAGATTTAAAATGACAGCAAATAGTGCTGCTGGGCTATATTTTTATTTCAAGGCAGGCAGGAAAATTTATCCTTTTGGTAGCTTCTTTGAGGCAGGCCACAGGAGTATTTAGGTAGCTTTGATGTATAAACTTGATTGTTACAAACAGGGCAGCAAGAAGCATGCTCAGAGCTCTTGTTTTGGTTGACAGAGTACAGCACTGCTCCATCACCAGCTCCTGCAATTTTACCTCAGCAGCAACATGCAGATAAAATTGAAAGGAACTGAAGCTTGGAGTTGGACTTCCATGGAAATTACTGCTAAGCTAAATCTGTGAACAACCCTCTGACTCTCATTTATTTTAAGCATTAATAAAATAAACTTCATATATAAATATAATAAAATATAATATAAATATATATAATATAAATATAAAATAAATATAAATAAAATTCATTTTCAAGGGAGCTGTATCCATACATGCCAGCGACTTGATCTAGACGGATGTAGATCTGAGCTAGCAGGTATCCCTCTGAGAGGAGTGGCATGGACCTCCTTGGGCATCTTTAAACAGCCAGAGAAGCCAGATGTGATGTGATTGATGTGATGTGATGTGATGTGATGTGATGTGATGTGATGTGATGTGATGTGGGTTACCTGGCCTGATGGCAGATGTAGACAAGAAACAAACTCTGCATGGAGAGCTCTCGCACTCTGGGCTGCAGCAGCTGAGCTGGCCCTGGACTGGCTCCTGTCTCTCTCTGACTGGTTCCTCAGGGTGTTTTTTTCTTCACTCAGGTCCTTCATAAGGCTTTCTGTTTGTTGAAAAATATTTTTCAGATCTGCTCTTCCCTACCTCCCTCATTCAATGTACAATGCTTTGGTTTAGGGGGGGATTTGCTCTTCAGAGAAAGGAAATCCCTCCCTGGTTCAGCAGAGGAGTCTCAGGCTGGCTCAAAGGTAGACCCTGTACTTCCTCCAGATCCATAAATGTGGCTCTGGTGTTACTGGCCTGAAGTGAGAGACCTGAGAGATCTCCACAGCCCCAAAAGCAGCCAGGCTGCTTTTACCTTGGCAGGGCACCTTGGCTTTCCACATGGCTTGTGAGGAGGACCATGGAGATAAGATCCCTCAAGGAGCATCCCAAGAGCCAGGAGCACTGCTGGGAGACATGCCTGATGGCAAAATGATGCCCCAGAAGCTCCTCCAGCTTTAGAAGTCCAGGCCAGCAGTGATGACCAACACATCCCAACCATGACCTACTGCAGAAGAGTTTGCTCTGCACACCAAAGAAGTAAATTAAATGAAGGAGCTATTTGAAATAAACCTTCCCAGCATTAGCTGCTCTTCTCCAGGAGGCTGTTCAGCCCAGGGCACACAGGTGGGGTGGGCAGATGGCTGGGCTGGCTGCTGTGACATTGAGTCTTTCATGGACAAGCAGGTATTTCCACAACCCCACTGAGGCTGGAAGGAGATGGGTGTTGCCTCTGAGGTTCCTCTGGGGGCTCAGGAGCAGGCTGGATTGCAGTGAGGCTGTGTTTTGATTAACTAATACTGTGACTAAATGAATCCATCACGAGTTTCCTTGGCTGCTGAAGTTGCCTTGTGACACAACAAACTGATTAGATTTTGTTGGGAGCCACAGTGTGATTTGTAGGGTGCATTTAAAAACCCCTGTGCAAGGAACTATGTGCAGGAATCTTGATACTGTTTTCAACCCTTATTTCCCTACTCTTTCCCTTGAAAACATGTCCTGAGAGCTGCACAGTGGATTGATTTATAGGCCAACACTTCAGCTTTATGTGGGGATGACCAAAAAAGGTGACACTGGGTTGGGTTCCCAGTTACTTTATGCAGGAGCAAACAGCATCAGTGTTTGCAGAGGTCTTTGGGCACACCCCACCTGTCAGGCAGAGCTGTGTGCCTGTGAATCCCATCTGACAGGTAACATATTGCAGCACCAGGAAAAAAAATGACAGAACAGCCAAAGTGTGAGAAAGTGAGGGACACACACCTCCAGCAGCCCTGGGTGCACGGGAGGACAGACCTCAGGGAGCACAGGAGCAGGGACCAGCTGCAGCACTGAAATCTGATGCAAAAGCCAGTCAGTCAATCCCTTTTCTCCCCCAGTGTCTGGCACACTGGAGTGATGACAGGGCCAAGGCAGAGCTTTCCTGCCCCCAGCCCCACACCATCCTCTGCTGCTCCCCTGCCCACAGCAGAGCAGGTTGGCATCCCTCCAGCAGGCCCTCTCCCTCGCAGCTTTGGCTGCATCCCAGCAGGACAGACATCCCACCAGCTGCATGAGAATGAGGGCTGGGCTGAGACATGAGCTGTGCCCTTCCCCAGATGATGGATGGGGACTGTCCCTGTCTCCATTGGGAGCAGCCCCCAGTTGCTGTTGGACACGAGCTGTTTTGTAAATCGGATGGTGTTTACACCAGCAGGGCTTGATGAGCCTCATCAGGTTGCAGTGGAAATGTTTCTGCATCAGCTGCTCCCAGAAGGAGGAGAGGCCATAAGCACCCAGCAAACACAAGATGCAAACAAATTTCAGTTCACACACGTGCTCCAGAAAGGAGCCAGAAAACATAATTTTATCAAGAAATAGATGGAGAAGCTTAAAGGCTTTGACATGAAACTTCTAACAACAGAATATCTCAGCAATTACAATAATTTAGGCTTCAAACTAAGCAGTGTTTCTCTTGCTTCTGTTGCAGAAGTAGCACCTCACTGAGGAAAGGGAACCAACCAGCAGGAGATTCTGTCTGAGGTCCTTCCCCACTGGCTTGTTGCTCAGGAAGCAAAGAGCTTGTGTTACCTGCTGCCCAGGTGTGGTCATCCTGCTCTGGCTGAAATGGACTGCAGTGGCATGGGTGCCTTCTTTGGGTGAGACCTGTGGGTGAGGGCTGAGATGGGGCACCACCCTGGCACAGCCCCTCTCCAGTGTCCCCAGGGCTGAGGGTGCAGAGGGGCAGAGCCCCCCAGCCTGGCACACACCTCCAGCAAGTATCAGTAGAGTCTTCTCTTCTCTTCTCTTCTCTTCTCTTCTCTTCTCTTCTCTTCTCTTCTCTTCTCTTCTCTTCTCTTCTCTTCTCTTCTCTTCTCTTCTCTTCTCTTCTCTTCTCTTCTCTTCTCACTGCTGGCACAAAAGCAAAAGATAAACTTTCAAGAGTAAATATCCTCTTGACCACCATGATAAATTCCAAGCCTATCGTATAAAATTTTGAATTGTGCTTTGTTTAAAGCTTTGTTTAAAGCAGAGCAACAACAGAGTTTTCCCCGTAGCAAAGCTCCAAGCAGTGTTTGAAGCCTAACTTCAGATGTAGACTTCAGATGTACTTCAGATGTAGATATTTCTCCCCTGACACCAGACCAACTCCTCCTCTCTAAATATAATAAAACCAGGCAAATGGTAATGCTTGGTAAGTTTGAACCAGGTTCATGCCATTGAAGTGGGAGGAAATCCTGAGGATGCAATGCACTATCCATGCAGACTGTGCTGTTTCCCTGAGCTGGACCCCAAACATTTCTGGGAAAAGAAGAGAATGGTAAGTCAAACTTTCCTTGCTATATTCCAGTCTGAGGTGAGGTGGAGGCCCACCAACCATAGGGTAGATCTTGGTCTCCCTCTAGTGATGGACCTACCAACAGCAATGGAAAACCAAGCTCCAGCTTCTCCCACCATCCTTCACCTCCACCCCCTGGCCTCATGCCCAAACCCTTCACCCAGCCAAGGTCTCCTCACAAAAATACTTCCTGACATCCTTCCACTCCTCACTGGTGTGCAGAATTCCCAGTGCCTGGCTCATGGGATAACCCTCATCACTGAACCTCTGCATGTGTTCTGCTCAGCTGTGGTACTTTCTGGGGTCCCCGTTGTTGGAAGGAAATGATAAATCTGACTCCATGTTCTTAGAAGGCTGATGTGATATGATATTATATGATATGATTTGATATGATGATATGGAATGATATTATGCTATACTAAAGAATAGAGAAAGGACACAGACAGAAGGCTAAAATATAATAATGAAAACCTCGTGACTGCCTCCAGAGCCTTGACACAGCTGGCTGTGATTGGTCATTAAGTTAAAACAATTCCCATGAAACCAATCAAACAACCACCTGTTGGTAAACAATGTCCAAACCACATTCCAAAGCAGCAAAACACAGGAGAAGAGAATCAGATAATTATTGTTTTCATTTTTCTCTGAGGCTTCTCAGCTTCCCAGGAGAAGAAATCCTGGTGAAGGGATTTTTTAGAAAATGTGATGGGGACACTCAACAACTGTGCTGATATTTCATATCCAGGTTACTGCATTGTGCAGGAGCAAGAGACATGAGCTCCTGCCTTTCTCTGCTGCAGGGGTTTCCTGAAGGACACCCACCACTGCAGCCCCTGTGCCTGTCACCCAAGGAAAGGCAGAGACAACCAGGACACCCATGAGTCATGTGGCCCTTGGGGACATGTCCAACCACCAGTGCATGCACTCTCCAGGAGCATCTACCTCCAATGAGGAATGCTGGAGAAGCTGAAGTCTCAAAGCAGCTGTTCTGAAGTCACTTGAGGCAGGAGCCACTTACATAATGTCCCTGTGTCCTGTGGAAGTGAGATGGTGCAGCCTGGGAAGCTCAGAGTACCCAAAATCTCTGGTGTTGTGTCACAAAGCAACTCAGAGCAAATTTCCTTCTGTGGAGTCCATCAGGATGCACGTGAACACCTTGAGTCATGTGTTGTGGGCCAATTTTGTTGTAACCATGAGCTGGATGAGCAAGGACCCCGTGGCTCTGGTGGCATCAACAATTCTGTCTCCTGGATTTCACAGCAAGGTCTTTCAGTTCTGTCACTTTTCAGTGACATTGTCTCTTGCAGAGCTTCTCATTTTCCATTCAGAACTTCATTGCAGGATGTGATTAAAATGAGAAAGTTTCTGAAAGTCATACACTTGAGAGGAACAAGCAAGGAAAAATGTCCTGAGGAATGTATCAGCGTGATTGGGAGAGGCAGTTGGGAACATAAATGAATAATATTGTTTATGAGCCATATTTTCAGCCCTTCCCTTCCCTTCCCTTCCCTTCCCTTCCCTTCCCTTCCCTTCCCTTCCCTTCCCTTCCCTTCCCTTCCCTTCCCTTCCCTTCCCTTCCCTTCCCTTCCCTTCCCTTCCCTTCCCTTCCCTTCCCTTCCCTTCCCTTCCCTTCCCTTCCCTTCCCTTCCCTTCCCTTCCCTTCCCTTCCCTTCCCTTCCCTTCCCTTCCCATCCCTCTTTTAATTTTTAATGCTTTTGTCTAAAGATTTTCCTAGGAGGAAAGTATCACTAAGGTTGGTAAAAATAATTGGAGGCCCACCTTCAAATGAAGTGGATATGATCTTGCCTGTAAACATTTTCAAGCCAGGAATATGAAGAATGACATAAAATTACAGGAGACTGTATTATTTGGAAAACTCAGAAAATAAACAATGACATTTTTGTGGGCTGAACCTACTGTTCTTCTGCCACAGAGCTGACTTACCATAAAATAAAACTGATTTTTTTATTGTTGTCTTTCTTTCAGACGGACTGGCAAATGAGAGAGTACATGAAAGTCGACAATTCTGTAATTCTCCTCATTTTTTATGAATTGAGATTTTGAATATTCTAACTCTAAGCATAGTTCTAAATAGACTTCAAGTGCTAAATTTTTTAATCAAGGAATTGCTGAAGGCACTGACAGCAACAATGCATAAACAGTCAGATTTAGAGTCCTCATTAAAAAAATTCGTTACTTCAGGTCAGGATAACACTTAAGATATATTTAAGGAGCTCATGTTTCTGAAACACTCCTCTTTGCCTAGTGATGTAGAGCATGTTTTCAAGAAAGGTTCCCTCCTACTGAAGAGAAGGTGTGCAAAGGGGGGTCCAGTACCCAGAATAATTTGTTGAGATGGTTCCCCCATAGGCTGAAATATTAAAGGTAAAATGTTTCAGAGGATCACAGAGGATGGTGCCTCCCACACCAAACAAGCTGCTTTAGCTGCAGTTCTGCCAATAAACTGCTCTGGGGTGTTTTCAAGGACTCTTGTTGTTGACAGAGCTGAAAGGAGAGTGTGACATTTCACTACAGGGTCGAGCTGGTCTCTGTCAGGGTGAACCCAAGGCCTTTCAAAACCCTTCGTGACAAGGCACATTAAGTTCAGACCAAGTGAAAACAGGTGTTGAAAACCAAAAATCTCTCAGGTGCAGACTGTACATCAAATAAGAAATAAAGCAGCAACCTCCACAGTTGACAGCTATGGCAACGCTGCTGTCGTATGCATTGAGATGCATGATGGATTTGAACATAGGTCATCTGGGTGTTAGCAACATGTCTGGAGTCCTTGGGATGTGGTGTTAAACCTGAGAAACCCCTCTAGCAACTGTCTTGTTGAAGCACAGGGTGTTTTTCCACACACAGCTTTGGTTTTGAGAAGCTGCACACGGGCCCAGCTTTGATTTTTTATTCAGAGTCTCAAAAGTATCTCAGCTTTATGTCATTGATTTGTTCTCTGTTTAAATCTCCTGGTACCTAGTGAAAGGCAAATGTGAGCCTGGCTCATTCCTTCATCTGGTACAGCCTTGTCAATTTCAGAGCAATCTGGGAATAAAGATTGGGAAGAGACCCAACAAAACCCTGGGGGTCGATTCAGTTCCAACCTGAGCCCGAGGGCGGACGGGAGAATTTCTGAATACAAATGCTGGAGGCTTCAATGTCACCTGTTGATAAAATAACAGAAGAAACCCATGTGGTCACCAACACTTCATAACTGTTCCCCAGTAGGGGAAAATGGGTGGCTGAAGTCCCAGGTGCCATCCCCTGGCAAACAGGGGAAGCAGTGCTCACCAACAGGGACTTGACCTTTACATCAGCAGCCAGCGTGGTCCTGTTGGGATCTCTGCCAGGAAAAGCTGAAGTGACTGTGAATGAGTCCTGAGAGGCTGAACAAAAGGTGGTTTTGATGTTCATGTGCTCACTCAGAGGCTGAATCACTGCTGTAGGGGCTTGCCAGGCTTCTGAGCCCCCTTGACTTCCTCAAGGGTACATAGAAGCTTCCCCATCACATGGATTTATTCACATACCTTTTCTCTGTCTCAGATCATTAGAGAAATTAAAGAATAGGATGATCACATGACCAGGAGGACTGAACAGGGGGAGGAAGCAACTGAAAACCTCACCAGGAGCACATCAGACATGGTCTCTGAATGACCAGATAATTAAAGGAGATGAGAGCCACAAAACAAGTGCATGTTTAATCAGGAGCTAAAATGTTTGCTCTTTGATCCTGACAAACTGTAAAGAAAAACAGTTTATGCAAAGAATGGAAAAATACCCCTTATTAACATCAAATAGGAAATCCTTGTCGTGGCAAGGAAATGGAATATGGATGACAGATCAAAGGTGTGTTCTGCAGAAAAAACCCCACCTGTATTACATAAATATCTGCTCCCTTAAACCTGGGGATTTCAGTCTTTGCAGGGCCCTTTTGAGAAATGCATCAGAGAATTTAGAATTATAGGGGATGAGAAAAGAAACTTGTAAGATTCAAAATGAAAAATGCAAGATCAGTATTCTGAGAGAGAGACAAAAACTGCTTTTCCTGTTATAAAACATGAAGTGACATGAGAAAAATTCAAAAACTGACCAATTATTTGCCCACAAACCAAGTAACCTCTTAAAATGAGGAAAAGTCCACCAGCAGAGAGACATGAGTGCTCTGTGCCCTCATTATGTGCACAGCAGACCCTGCCAAGCACAAAACAAATGCTGGGTGTGGGTATGGACACCTCCTGTCTGTCCTTCAGGAGATACCAACACCATGATGAGCCTGAAGGACTGGTTAAGCTTCACCTTAAATAATATAATTTGGATTGGTTGCCACAACTTTCTTCCTGTTGCAAGGTTAGGATCTGAAACAGCTTCAGACAGGAGGCAGACAGGAGACTCCCTAAGAAAAACAGAATGAAGCTGCTCCTGACAAGGAGAGAGAAAGTGCTCCAGCTCCCCTTGGACAGCCCAGCTGCTCTGTGGCCACCACCTCCTCAGGGCCTGGAGTACCCCAGCCACCAAACACAACCTCATCCATCACCCCCAGGCTGTGGTACAGCCCCTCCTCATGGGAGGAAGGCTGTGAAGAACCAGGCTCTGTCATTGTAATTCTTGCTGGAATGCTTCTTCCTCTCTGATCAACACGAATGATGAGGTGCCAGCTTAAAATTTTGCCCTCTCCAACTTTCCATGGGCCTCTGCTCTCTTTATGCTGCATATATGCTGATTTTGGCATTTAATAGTCTGTAGCTCAGAGCTGCAATAAAGTCAGACTGATCTAATAATGAATGACAAGCTTAATAATGTAACAAACTGGGAGCTTAAGTCAGTCTCCAGGGTTTAATAAGGCTGCCAAATAAGAAAGCATTAGTTATGTATTACAGCCCTAATAGCTGAAAATATTGGTGTGAACAGAGCAGTGAGAAAAGGGGCTGATGAGGGTTTTTTTTTATGGTGTTTGATGGGCATAAAACTTGTCAGACAAAGAGGTGTTAGGTGTCTATTGTACTGGTGTACCTGTGGAATGAAAACCTTGTGTGTGGTTTTGTCAGTCTCACAGGTTGTTCTGGTTTGTTTGGGCAGGGAAGGTGTAGGATCACGGCTGGAAGGGACCTCTGGAGGTCACCTAGTTCCAGGACACAGGTGGCTTGCTCTGTGCCATCAAGATTCCCCTTGACACCTCCGCTGAGAACCCTTTTTTCCCTCACACCTGCTCAAGATTTCCCACATTCCATTTCAGATGATGCAGAAAGCCTGGAGCAGGATGCCCAGGGAGGTCATGGAGTGTTCCTCTCTGGAGACATTCCCCCTGCACGTGTCTCTGCCAGGTGCTCCAGGTGACCCTGCCCTGGCAGGGGGTTGGACTGGATGATCTCCAGAGGTCCCTCCCAACCCTAAAAATTCTGGGATTCTGTGATCCTGCCCCCATTTCATTTCAAGATGACCACCTGGCTGCAAAAACTTCAGATCTGAACTTGAATGCCAAGCTCTAAGATGTTGCTTTGGTCGTTCTGTAGCTTTACTGCCTGCACAGGTGAGGAGAGGGATCAGCAGTCAGGGCTGAGAAGAGCACCTGAAATTAGGAAATGCAATAGTTGTTGGAAGTGCCTCCAAAAATATTGACAAATGTTTTCAATGAGCACTTGTGGTGCTTGAAAAATCTGTTGTAATGAAATACTTGGTGTGTCCCAAGGAGGTGGAGAGATGAAAGCTGAAATCAGCATGTCCTCTTGCCCAGAAAGAGGCATTGCTGGAACGGAAGGGAGTAATGAATAATCTCTTAAAATATGCTGCTAGATCCTGGTTCTTTCAGAGAGCAAGACAGGCTGAAATGGCAAAAGAGAGATCTGATTGCCTGGCAACCCACAGGAAAAAAAAAAAGGTGAATGAATCCAGCAATCTCAAATTAAGTACAGATAATGTGACTGCTGGGACAATAAATGTGAAAAAGTCAGAACCTCTCAAGAGCTCCATTTTTCCATTAATTTTGGATATCTTATTGGTATAACATTCCTTTATGCACTTACATAAGAGACCTAATACTTTCAGATCCATAATTCAGCCTCAGCTACAGCAGAAAAAACTGTTGCCTTTTATGACAGAGCTAATAAACTCATGTTTGCCACATAACCCATGTCAGAGGAGGGAAGTTATCATTTGCAATTTCCAGAAAATCTACCAAATACTCTGAAGCTGCATTGTGATATACACAACAGGAAATCAACAAGACCCCTGTAAAATGACATTAGAGCCTTGGAGATAGAATATTAGCAATTATAAAGCAGAGACACAGGCGTCATGTTTCTCATAAGCATCATTAAAATTGAATTAGAAACAACACTTCAAAGATAACAGATCATATTTTGCTTTAGCATTATCTTGGTTCTCTGGGGCCTAATAATTTCCAGAGAGAAAATGTCTCCACCAGGCTTTCTGGAGCTTGCCCTGTGGTACTGAGGAGAAACTTCTTGTCTGAGTCATTGACTACCTATTTTGGGTCATAACCTCTTGTTCATTTTCCTCCAGGCTTTGTCACAGCAAAATCAGCCAAAGGTGAGCAGCTGGGGTCTTGTAAAACTTAACACAAATGGCTGCACAGACAAGCCTGTGGCCACTCATGAGCCTGGGGTCAGTGGCTACACAACACCCGTGTTGCTGTTCATGCCTTAACCTTTGCCATCAAGAGACCTCCACAAAATTGCTTCAAACAATGCAATATCATTAACTGCAGAATTAAAAAAGCAGATTTAGATCAATGTTCTACAGCTACACATCCTGGCTTGGCCCAGAAAGAGCCTCAGCTAGAGCTGAGAGCAGACATTGAAATAGAGACAGTTAAAAAGAAGAAATAAGTAAGAGAACCTCGGGGAAATTAAAATGAAAATGAAACTCCAAGGAGCTAAATTAAATAACTGTGACACCATTAAAGTGATAAGGAAGTGTGTAGGAGGCATTTGCAAAAGAAGTTGGGAGATCTCTGGGCCTGGATGGTCAATGAGGTGTTACAGCACAGCCCCAAAGGCACAGGGGAGCACAGCAGCTCAAGGTGTGCCTAAAGCTCAAAGCCTGCCCTTGGTGTTGTCCTGGTTTGAAAAGTCAGGTGTCTGCTAAGGAAGGCAGGAGCCTCCCCTGAAATGGAAAATGTAAACTCCCTGCCTCTGAATTGTTATTAATTTGAAATTAAGGGGGTCTCAGGCAAAAATATGAGAGCAGAAATAACAGTTCTTTATTAGGGAAGAAAATTTAAAAAAAAAAACAAAAAACTCAAAAAAAACCCAAAACCAAACAGCCAAAAAAACCCCCCAAAAATCCCAAAGTAAACCAAAACAAAAACAAAAAAACCCCCAATGCAGTGATACAGAACATCACTGCCAGAGCAGTGCCTGTCCCCTGTGTGTCAGGGTGGGGGCACAGCCCCATCCCAGGGGGGCTCAGCCCTCCTGCAGTGCCAGCTGTGGCTCTGCTGCAGCAGGATCCTGCACAAGGGGGGAGTTTTCCTCTGCAGCTCCAGGGCTGCTGGAGATGGGCCTGCTCTCCCTCTGGGAATGCAGGGCAGGAGAAAGCTGCTCCTCTGGGAATGCAGGGGGCAAAGGCTGCTGTGCTGTTCCAACCCTCAGATTGTATCCAGGTAGGAATGCTTGGCTCCTCCCCATGGGATGATGGAATTGGATCAACCCTGCAGGGACACTTACTGCCCTGAGCAGAAGATGATTTATAATTAATGGCCCATGAACAGAAGAGATCTCCCAGAGGGAGGATTGGCTGTGGGAGAAATAAAGAAAACTGCCCAATGAACAGCAGATAACTGCCCCACCTCTGACAGATGGGAGTAAATGCCCTGATTTCCAACCTAAAACAGGTGTGAAGGGCCAATCCAGGTGCACTCAGCAGGAGCAGCGGCTGTTCCAGGAATCCACAGGAAAGGATGAAGGAGGATCAGGAGACAGGAAGAGCATTTTGACTGTAGCCAGGCTGCCCAAGGAGCCTCAGTGGGGAGATGTCCTCATGGGCCAGGTGGGGTGACTTTAGAGAGCCCCACAGGAGCAGGCTCTGATCACCTCCCACCCTGGCCAGCCCCATCTCATCCTCCTGGGAATGTGATGTGGGGTGGAAGGGGCAGGGAGAGGTAGCTGCCCACCCTGGGAAAGCTGGAAGTGTTTCCAATAAACCTTTATGGTGCTTGCATTTTCCTTCTAGTGGCAGGTCATGCAGTCAGGTCTTTGCAATCCCTGCTGGTTTGATTGCCAAGTGTTAATCAGACCCTGAACAGAAGGAATTCTTAAAATAATTGCTTCAAACCTTCCTTTTTGCTACTTTCTTTCGTATTTCTGAAAAAGTCTGTTGAGAGTAAAAGGCAAGAGAAATTCAGAAATTGATTACATATATTTTTCAACCTTAGAAGCAAGAAAATTATGGAATGGGGGAGGCAGGAATAAAAAATGAAAGAGCACATAGACTTGGTAACAGAACCAGAGGCAGTGTAGGTGCAACCTTTCATAGGTAACACTTGAAACAAGAAGCAAGGGCTCTTTATTTCATTGATAAGGACTTTTTCTAGCTCCAAGTTGCCCATCTAATAAGATTTTGTTTCCAGTCTCCACTTTACTAGTCCCTCTCTGCTCACTTGTGCCACGTTCATGCTGATGTAGCATTGCATTCCTGCCTTCCTTTCATTCTTCAGATCAGCCTGAAATTTTCTCAGTCATATTTATTGTGGAAGGAGGAAAGGAAAGGAAAGGAAAGGAAAGGAAAGGAAAGGAAAGGAAAGGAAATTGTTTAAAAAAGGTCGAGTAGTTTAAATCTGTGGTATTCAAACAGGAACAGACTGTCCATCTTGTTTGGATGTCTAGGACATCTTCTGAACACCCTGCTGTCTGTGCTCTGATAGCTGGATCCTGGCCAGCCCATTTCCTTCTCTTCCTTCTTTCCAAACCAGCAACATAATTTTGTTCATATTGAATTTTTCTGGAGAGAATTGGTCACTGAGGGGAATGGTTCTTGACCCATCTTTTCCTCTGCTTTTTTCTGCTGCAGGCAGAAGAAAACCTCTGGGGTTTTCAAGTTTCTTGTGGCATCCCAAGGTATGTCAGAGCTGTATGGTGAGGATGGGGGGGATGCAGTCTGTAGTTTCAACCAGGTTCTCAGGAGACTCTGCTCCTTTCGTATCCCATTGGACTCTGATGCCTGCCTTGTTTACCCAGACAGTCCAGTGCTGTAATGTCTAATATCTCTGCCAGAAAAGAAAAACCATTAATTTTATTTTTTTTAATGAAAGTCTCTATGGCTGTAATCCCCAGAGGTGCCAGCCTGGTGCTGCACAGGCAATGAAAGCAGAGGGATATCCCACAGGTGTGGGCTGTTGCTGAGTAGAGCTTCCACTGTGGACTGAGCCTCTGGCTGTGTCAAACTGACCAGAGAAATTTTAAAATATTTCTGGGAGTTTTGCACCTGTCTGGAACTTTAAAATCATTCTGGACCCTTCATTCTGTGTTTTCCCCTTTTCCAGATGACATATTGCTATGTATACTTCTGTATTTTGCGTCCTTTCCAAACAATAGAGGAACCTGCTGGGAGAGGAGGAGAAGTCGGGTTTAGAGGGATGAAAATGTTTTTCTACAGTGTGTTGTGAGGGTCCCCAGGACGAGGTGAGAGATGAGAATTGACTGCAAGTTCTCAGAAGGCTGATTTATTATATTATGATATGATAAAATATTAGCTATATTTAATATATTAAATTATATATTAAAATTTTACTAAAGAAAGAGAAATGAGACATCAGAAGGCTGGAAAGGAATGAATAATAAAATCTCGTGACAGACTCAGAGAGTCTGACACAGCTGGACTGTGATTGGCCATTAATTAAAAACAATTCACTTGCTGGGTAAACAATTCCCCAAATCACATTCCAAAGCAGCAAAACATGGAGAAGCTGAGGCTTCTCATCTTCCCAGGAGAAGAAATCCTGGAAAAGGGATTTTTCATAAAATATCATGGTGTAAAGTGTAAAGCCATTTCTCAGCCAGCACCATCAGAAGTAAAGCAGAGGCATTTTGGGAGGTTGCAGAATGTGCTTCCATAAGGAATTAGGTCAAGTCCAAACCTGAATCTCACCTGAGGTCTGGGCAGGGGGTGCTGGACCCCTCCTGGCTGCACTCAGGTGCTTGGTGGCAGAGCCACCTCGGGTGCTGGATGCACAGTGGGGGACAGGGAGCAGGGACACCATGGGGTGTCCCTGGGGGTCTGGGACCTGCTCTGAGCATCTCCAGGAGGGGCATGGGCAGAAGATCCCCGTGCTGGAGCAAGGATCAGGCACTGCTCCAGAGAGCAAGGCACACCTGGTGGTGCCCACACACCTGTGGCATTTCTGGATCAGCCTGGATTGCCATTTACTGCTCATCTCCTTTGCTGTTTTCCTGCACGGGGTGAGAGCTGCTTTTGTTCATGGCATGAGTTTCCATGAAGCCACGTGAGTTTTGTTTAGCTTGGTTACTCTCAAGCATGAAAACTAAGGCTAAATTTAAAAGCAAAAGCCAGTGTAAATAGCCTCATGTCTCTAATTAAGTTTTGATCAACCCTCTGCTGAGCGTGTATTTTAAGGCACTTTTAGCTCATTTTTTAGAGATAATAAAATGTGATTTTTGCGAGCTGTGGGCTGTAAGTGAGACTCTGTGTTTCATTTCAGACAAAAGGAAGAGCACACAGTTGCATACCAAGTGATAGGCAGCACTCACAAAGTTCAAGCAGAAGTTGAAGCAGAAGCTCCTGGTTGTTCAACAGGTGTGGTTGGATTCAGGCCACCTGAGCCCCCTTTCAGAAAAAAATGCAACAGTTCAGTTGCACCCAAGCTCTTATGCTGGCCAGAATAAATTAACTAAATTTCCACTTCAAGAGGCAGCAAGAGCAGAAGGGAAAAAAAAAAAAGCACAAAGCCAGAGATGCTGAATCAGCCCCCCTTTATTAATTATTGGCATCTAATTACCAGCAAGACACAGCATAGTTACCAACTGTGATGTTTTAGGAAGCTGCTTATGGGTCCTGATTGTGTCACAGAGTTGTGAATTTGCCACATTTTTTTTTTAAATTCCTCCAGAAATGAGTGGCAATGTGGCTGCCAAGGGCTCCCTCTTTGGAGAAGGAGAGGAGCTCTGAGCAGGATGCTGGGGAAGCCCCTGGACACCAGGGCCACACACAAGATCAGCTCAGGGGCCCACCTTGCCCCTCCTGGCAGAACACCTCCCAGAGGGGAGTGCACTGGTGGAGAGGAAACTGAATGTCCCAGGCACCCCAAGCACCTCGAGCATCTTGGTGTCACCTTCTTTGGGGTTCCCACATCTCCAGAGCCCCCCAGGAGCCCACAGCACTCCTCTCCTGTGCCCTGTCACCCCCTTGGCCCCAGGAATCTGGCCTGGGTGAGGTTTCTGCAGCCCTTTGGGAGGTGTGATGGAAGGTGAGTGCCCAGAGGTGCTCCTGAGAAACCTGGGTGTGTCACCCCACTGCAGCCTCTGACTCTTCTTGTGCTTGCCCTGTCCCTGGTCTGCAATGAACACAGAGGGTGAAGAGTGTTTGCCAATGGAGTTTCTATGCCAACAGAATTTGAATTGCTGATTTGTTTGTCCCTTTAAACCACCCAGCTGTCCTCACCACGCTCTCACTGTCACATCACCCCTCTCTGCCTTCACTGAGAGCAGAGCTTTTCCCTCTGCACCTCAGGCGTGGAGAATATTTGCAAAGAACAGCTCTCCTGAAAGTTGGCACCTCTCCTCTCCACCAGTGCCAGTCATCATGCTGGGAATGGCACTGTGGATCACAGGAACCATCCCAGGGAAAGACCTCACAATCCACTTCATCTCTCCTTAATGCTCTCCCTAATCTCTTACAACGAGAGCTGTCCCTGCCCCTGGTGGAACTAATGGCATTTTCTTCCTTGTGGTCACTGTTAGCAGTCAAGGAAAAAGATGTCAGTTTTAATTACAGCATTTATTTACAAATATCTCTCCTGCTTTAAACTGGAAGAGAGAACTCCCTGTGCCTTCCTCACACAGGGCTCATATGCTGCTGTTAGAGAAAAAAGTAAAACCCTTGCCAAAGGGGGTAAATCTCTAATCTTAGGTGGTCACACCTGCTTGTATTTCTTCAGAAAGCAAATAGCTGTAATTGATGACTTATTTAAAATATATGACAATTAGATTTTAAAAAAAATTTATTTTAAGTTTGCTAAGCAGGTGCTGTGGTAAATCTGACATGTCTCTGATGGACTGCTCTGGTAATCCCTGCTTGATTTTTATTCTTACATGTGTTAGTTTTACTCTTTATGACCACATTAAATATAATAGGTAAGAGAATAGCAGACCTCTTTGGAGAAAGCACTCCAAGAAGTATTATTTCAATGATTTTTCTGTGATCTGAAATTTGGTTTTTCCACAGTCCCCTGAACAGTGGTCTATTTACCTGTCCTCATTTGCTTCCATCTCATAGTTCATCCAATACTTCTTTTTTACAAACTTTTCCTGATGTTCCTCTTAAGTCTGTCAGTCAGCACCAATGAGTTTTGAAGGGTTTTTACACCAGGTTTCATATTTTCTGGAGTGGCTGGTAATGGCTGGGGGGGGGAAATCTCTTTAAAGTTAACAGGTATTTTCATTATTTTGAGTTTATGCCTTCTCTGGCTGCTTTCTTTTGAACCTCTGACTAAGCAAAAGTCTCTTCTGATCCAGAGAACATGCAATTAGATCCATCCTGACTGATTTCCTTGTGTTAGCCTTGTCTTTGACACTTTAATGGGGTTGTAGAAGGTGAAAAAGTGGAACTGTTTCTCTCCCTTGCACTTGTCATGACTTTTTAAGTCTGTCTGATGAGTACAGTGTGGAGAGTGACCTGGGTACCAGATATCTCATCACACCCACAGGCAGACAAGCCCAGGCCTGGGAATCAGGCTGGTTCTAAGTGTTTATGTTCTATACAGAAATCAGTGGGGAGGAAAGATCAGAGTCCCAATTCACCTGCTTTTAACGTGCATCTAAATAAACTTCTTACAGCACCTTGCTCCAAACAACGTGATTTCTCAGTGTTTTAAGCCCAAAGGAGTGGAGTTTATCTGCATAAGGCAGTGACACTGTTGGCTGATAACCTGTGGCACTGAGCAGTGATTGCTTTCCTTCATCAGAAAACAGAGGAACACCTTTGTTAGCCAGTGGAATGAGAGACATCCCAGTGGGTATGAGCTGGTGACACGCTGGACCAGCCTGAAGGAGTCCTGCTGGTTCAGTCTGCTGGAGCCTGGAGAATAACCCTGGGAATGTGGTAAAAAGTGTCAAGGGAGGAGTTTCTTTTTCAATTTAATGGAGTTCCTGGAGAGCAGGAAGCCTGAGAGGGTTTAGGCATGCTAAGAGCATGAGATACAGAAGCAGTCTTCCCTCTTCCCTGTCAGCATGGAGCATAGCCAAATCTGAAATCTTCCTCTTACCTTGGAACCGAGTTCAGCTTTACCAACAGCAAAAACCTCTGGAGCCAGGAGCATGATTTTAGCAGGCTTTTGGGACCATGGCCAACCTCTGGCAATGCTGCTGGAGCTCACAGAACCATGTCCTTGTTGGTGACAGCCCTCCACATCCATCCAGAGGGCTGGAACCTCTGATTTCCTGTTGCCAAGGCACCTCGCCTGGACAGCGAGCGCGCCGTGACGGGGCCCTGCTAACAACATCACTCCTTCCAGGCTGAAAGTTTTCTTCCAGCATCCTTTTCCCCATTAATTGGATGACCTCTGCTACCCAGCACTGGGCTGTGATTCAGGAAAAGGTCAGGCCTTTTTCATGGCTGCTCTTTCCAATTAACTTTTTGGTGCTCTCAGGCGGGGGTCTCCTGCCCTTCAAGCGTAGGAGATGCTCAGCATGCCATAGAGCTCAAAGGAGAGCAGGAGGCTAAACAATCCTCCTGAGAGGAACCTGACCTGACTGCTAACTGGTTTTATGTGGCAGAAGGAGAAATGCCCTCACTGTTTTCTGCAGTGATATCACCACAGTGAAGCAGCTCCATTTTCTGTCATCAGCTGCACTTCCATCCCTTCCCAGCTCTGTTATCTGCTTGGCCCAATCCATGCCTCTGATGTGGGAGTGCCATCTTTTGTAGGACTGAACACTGCATTCAGTATTCCCAAAACATGCCTGCAAAGGAATCACTATTTGGATTGAAATTCCATAAGCAACTTTTGACATGCATGGGTTTGCTAGAACCTGCACAGTTGTCAATCTCTGCCTGCCTATCCTCACTTTCACCATTCCTCCTGAGGCTTTTTGGTCAGGCTTCTGCAGGTGAGAAAAAGTTGTAAAGATAAGTAGTTTTGTCTGAATTGGGCTAAAGGAAAATGGGTGGCCAGAGAGAGAAGAAAGATGCACTGCAGACCTCAACCAAAGAGAGAGTGGCAATGTGTGCTCAGACCATACCAGTGACCTGATCAGACCCTGGCACTGTTTAATACCATGTGCACAGGCCAGCAGCACCATCCCTTCAGCACAGAGGAGCGGGAAATGAAATTTCAGCATCCAACAATAGGAAAGGAAGCTGCCAGGGCTGGAAATCCATCGTGGGCATTGCCTGCCCTGTCAGTGCCCAGCTCTGCAGCCTTTGTGCCCTTTGGAGGAGCTTGGTGGTGCACTGTCATACATATTTCCATGGCCATTCTCTTGCTGATCACTTTGGGCCTCCCTGAATTCCTTCTTTGGGCAGGGAGGTTTATGAAGTCCAGAGCAGGGTTTATGATGCACAGAACAGGCCCCTGTCCTTCCAATCTCACTCTGCTTTTTCCCAAAGCATTTGACCATCTCACCAGTGAGAATATATTTGTTCTCATCAGAACATCAACACAGCAAAAGTATTAATCACCTGGAAAAATCTTGATTTCAGAAGCACCTGTTAATAAATGGGACTGCTGGAACTGGAAGTTGATGGGTATCCAAAGCTAAAGATTACCTTTATCAGGAGAGCATCTGTCATTGCTTAATTAAGATGCAAATCATCGCTGTCTCCATGGTGACAAAGTCACTTTTCTGTGTTGATGAAATACAAACAGCTGGATGTGCCCAGCTGAACTCTCTATAAGGGAAGGGAAAACATGTCAGGGCTGGCTACAGCTCCAGCAGTTCTCTGCCAAATTCTGCCTCATCTCCCCTCCAGCCAACCAAAAAGAGCTCTGTGAGCATGGCCAGGTCCCAGCACTCACACCAGTGATGACAGACTGAGGTAGGTGCTTAAAAAGGTGCAATCAATCAAGAAATACCAGGCTGAAGGGATCTTGTTTGCTCATGGCTGAGATCCCACCAGCCCTCCTGGGTTTGCTCAAAGACCAAATCCCAGCCAGGGCAGTGGCTCTGCAGAGCCTTAGACAGGAGCCGCAGCCACATTGCTGTGGGTGCTAAGAGCCATCCTACCCAGCTTGCAGGGAGCAAAAGGGCATTAATTACAGGCAAGTACAATAATTACAGGAGCCATAAAGGCGTTTATGAGACCTGCCTTTGGGAGGGATGCAGGAGTGAAAATTTTTTTCTGCCCTGCAGCTGCCATTTACCAGGTGTGTGATGAAAAAACCCTCTTTTGTCACACTCACTTGCCAGCTGGCCCATGAGGTCTTGTACACCCAAAGTGGGAGAAATACAAATATTCAGGCAAAAGGCCCAGGGCTACCAGCAGCAGAGTGTATTTGTACCTCAGACCTTGGGGCTAAGTTTGTCTGGCTGTAGAAATCCCCACACCCACACCTGAAAAAAGCTGATGAGAGTTACAGAATTCAGGACTCACAAGAAATTTTTTTAAGCCTGGACTTCTCTGAGCCTGTCTCCTGCCAAAGCTGGCTCCCTTGCCTGGTGGCTGTTGGTATTTTGAAGCAGCCACTGCTGGCAGCTGTGTGACTCCAACTCATTGCACAACTCCAGGGACCCTCTGGCTGCTTTCTGAGGGACTTTGGAGACTTCTTTGCCTGTCCTGCCTCAGTTTCCTTCTTCCTCACACCAAGGGATAACAACAGCAACCAGGTCAGAGATACTGAGTCCTGTCACAGCACATGGCCAGGGTACCTGTGGAGAGCATGGCAGTCCCTGTTTTGGTTTGGTGTGGGTCTGGGTGCAGCAGATTTTCCTGCACAGACAAAGCCAGTGGTTGCCTGTGCACCTTGGACTTGGTGTGTGCTGTAGCCCCTGCTCTGGTGGTTCCTCATGCAGCTGTGTGTGTGTGTGCAAAGCTGCTTTGTTACCACTCAGAATTTAAGAAAATGCAAGAAAATAAGATTTTTCAGGAGGAATAAACTGCAGCCAGAGTGAGAGGTCAGCTCCACCCGAGCTGCAGCAGGAGAGCAACTCTTGGGTGTAAATGAGCACTTAGGCATATTTGGAAAGAAAAAAGCTTGATTGACTCCCAAGACAATGTCTTGAAGCAATGAGGAAAGAGTAATTTAAACATCAGCCACCCAGAGGCAACTGTGGCAGCAGGGATAGTACCCTCTGGCAGCAGCAGAGTGCCTAAGTGCTCCAGTTTGGGATTTATGTGATCATTCATTAGCTCTCATTTCATAACAATTTACCCTGCACTGGTGTGGAACCCTTCATCTCTACAAAGAGCAAATCTGGACTGAGATCACCGACAGAGGGGATGCTGAGCTCTGGGTCACTCTGTGGGGAAAGTGGGACACCAAGGGCATACCAAAGCTCTGCAGAGTGTCTTCTGCACTGAATCTTTGGGCTTCCATCCTCTGCACCTTCCTTTCCCTTTTCCCTTTCCCTAGCAGTGTCAAGGCAAGCTAGAACTTCCACAAGTGAAATAAAGGCCAAAGGGGGAGTGTTTGACACTAGCATGGGTTTGTTGGTGGGCCAGCATTACCCAGAGAGAAGAAGAGCTTTTCCCTTTCATGCAGCTGCCTCCAGAATGTGGGTTTCACCACTGGCACAGCATCCACTGCCCTGGGAATGGGGAGAGGCAGGACCACCAGGCAGAGAGGCATCCCTGAGGTCAGGAGACACGAGTGGTCCATCCTCTGCTGTCCCCAGTTTCCAGCACGGAGCCTTCATTCATGCCAGCCACAATCCTGTGGTCAGCAGGCTGGGGAGCTGGGTCTCAGCTGAGCCTGTGGCACAGGCAGGAGCAGCCTTGGACAGCCTTTGGGATGGCCTGGCAAGGGCATCCTGTGCCTGGTGGGTGTGGGAATTCAGCACATCGCTCCTGATGTCCAGAGCTACCGAGAGAACCCTTGGGGGGCTTGGGGGTCTTGGAATGTTGCCAAAAGACCTGGTGGCTTGATTTTGATCCCTCTAGGGATGTGCCACCTGTATATGAGGATATGAGAATCACTGGGGTTTAATGGGTATAGAAATAGTATAATTACAGGGCAAAACGCAGGTTTTAAGATTTTGGTACAGGGGGGTTATGGAGACAAGATGGAGGGAGTTGGGCCTGCCTTGGGGTTCTTCTTCGTTCTTCATGTCTTCCATTTTCTGTGTGATGCAGATATATTTTGATAGGTTCTTGATGAAGGTACACTTGGTAATAAAAATGATAAGTATTGGGGACAAAAGGTAAATAAGATTTACGTAGTTTTTGTTATAAAAAGACATGACTGCCCTGTGGGTGGTCAGAGTGCCTTTGGCTGCCTTGCTGGTCAGACCCCGGCTGGGCAGAGAGAAAACTGTAGATAAGAAATAATAAACAACCTTGAAGACAGAACCTGAGAGTCCAGCCTCGTCCTTTGAAGCCCGATCGGAGCGAACCCATCTCACCCTTGTCTGGGCAGAGACAGACAGCAGCCAGCCCGGACAGTGGGGACAGCCAAGGTCTGGCTGTGTCACTGCCAGCCTCCCCCTGGCCCTGGAGGTGGGCACTGTGAGCACGTGCTCTGCCTCAGGGACCTGCAGTCGAGGCAGAGACCATCCCTCCCGCCTGGCTGAGCCCTTCCCAGCTAATTCCTCTCCAAAATCCCCACTGGACCTGCTCTTCTGTGCATTTTCAGCCGTACCCACGTGCCTGATGAGGAGTTCCATGCAATCTCAGGTGTCTCACTGCCACACACGTGCCAGTGGCACAGAGATTTCTCTTGACTTTGTTAGGAAAATTAATCCACAAACACCAGAGGTTTATGTCCAAAAAGGAGACAGAGGACTCCTGTAACTTTATTTGAATAAAGGGAGAGGCCATGGGGCATTCCCCTGGGATCTCTACAGTTTTTGCAGGACTCAGCCTCTCTTTTTATCTCAATTTCCCTGCCACATTTCCCTTCTCTCTTTCCCCATTGGCTGAGGTACTTGAGAGGTACAGACTTCCCAGAACACCTGATAACAAAGATTTCCCTCTAATGTATAACTCTTCCTTTTAATTCTTACAGAATTTAGGGGTTTCCCCCATTGTTCCTTTCATCCTTCAATAGCCAATTTCATTTATCAGCAAACCTAAAGTTTATTTGTAAAAGCAAATCTCTTTTTCCATTCATCAATCAGTGGGGACCTTCCCATTGTTTCTTTTATCTCCCAGTGCTAGTTTTACCTACTAGCAGCTTGTTTGTAAAGACCCACAGCTTGTTTGTAAAGACAAATCCACCATTCCTCTCAACTTGAAGGCATCTCAAGAGCAGCCCCTGCTTGCTGGAGAGCTTTGTCACTGCCCTGACAGAGAGAGGGGATTTTTTTTTTTCCTATCTTATACCAACCTTTGTGCTCCTGGCCTGAGCAGAAGCAATAAAAGCAACAAAATAAAATTTCCTAATGAGGGAATTTCCTCCATCAAGCTCCCTGATGACTCTCAGGTGGCACAGCACTCATCAGAAAGCCAGCAGGATGGAGCATGCACTGCTGACGGCAGGCTGCTGTCCTTCCTAATTAAAGCCAGGTCCTGGAAAGGGCTTCAGCTGTATTTATTATACCTGTGCCTTCATCCCTTCCCTCTCCTGCTTTCCTTTGCCACCCCCAGACCTTACATACCATCTATATCATGTCCAGATTGCTAATGAAGGCCTTGTTAGAACAGTAATTGCTTTCTTATTTAGTAGACTCATAATGATTATAACTGAAATACACTATCAGCCATAGGGCACAAACTATTTCAAACTGCAGTACACAGCAGCTGAGTTTTATCTTCCTTGGTGTGATTTCTTTTCCTTTTGTAGAAGCAATTATGTACATTTGACTGTATATTGCTATTGTTGAAGCCTTTTGTGCAAGAGTTAGTTGTGCACAATGCGATTAAAGATGGAAAAAATCAAATTACAGGCAGCAATACAATGGGAGCAGCAAGTGGGCTTAACCAGAAAGGAAACCAAATACAGGAATGGAGTGTGCTCCCAAAAAAGGATCTGCTTCCACTCTCCTGATGGATTATTTTGTCAAGAGGCTGGATGATATTGGAGGAAACAGCAGTAACTGGATGTGTTCCTGTATTCCACATGCCAGGAATGTTTCTTAGCAGGGTGCTGATGGAGTTCATAGCTGGGTGATGCCAGCAGCATGCAGGGACAGAGCCTGAGGAACCACTTTTTGCTGCAAAAATATAGCTGCTACTCTTTGCAGTTATTTCAGCAGCAAAAACATCTGAAAAACATCTGAACTGGGGGTCTGAGCCCCAGCCCTCTCTCTGGAAGGTTCTGGTGCGACACAGCCGTACATCCAAATAGCCCAGAAGGTGCATGCACAAAGCACTGTGGCATGAGCTCCTTTGCCAAGTTCCTTGAGTAATAAATATAAGGCATTAAAGACACTGAAAAAAGTTGTGTTAAAAGATAATTCACCACACCTGCTTTGGAAAAAAAAAAGATGTGGAGATGTCCAGGATTGCCAAGCAAATTGTATCTATTTGCCATCTGTATGGCAGTTGTCTTCTGTTCAGTGGGCAGTTTTCCTTATCTCTTCCACACCCACTCCTCCCTCTGGGGGGACATCTGCTGATAACAGGCTGTTGAATGTCACTGCATGGCTGATAAGAACTACAGCATCCCATTGGGAGATGTGAGCCCAGAGGGAGGAGCCAAGCATTCCTACCTGGATATAATCTGGAGATTCTGGAACACCAGCACAGCTTCTCCACTGGATTTCCCAGCAGCTGCCTCTTGCACTGGATCTTCAGAAGAAGACTCCACCCTTCTACAGGATCCCTGCTCCAACAGAACCACCCCTGACACTGCAGGAGGGCTGCAGCCACAATTCCAATGGCCCTGCTGCCAACACCCTGATCCAGAGGGTGTCAGGCTGTGTTCTGATTCTGTCAGTGTTGTTTTAGTTTACTGCATTGTTTATTTTATCTTTTTATTTTCTTCCCTATTAAAGAACTGTTATTCCTGCTCCCATATTTTTGCCTGAGAGCCTCCCTTAATTTCAAATTTATAACAATTTGTAAAGGGGGGGCGGGGGGAGGTTTACATTTTTTCCATTTCAGGGGAGGCTCCAGCCTTCCTTAGCAGCCACCTGGCTTTCCAAACCAAGGCAGGAGAGAATGGTAGGAAGTTTTTGGTCTTTATGCAAAATACTCAGTTTCCAAAAGCAACTGGAGAGCTGTGTACCTTGATTTTTGGCTGCTGAACTAAAATCTGTTAAAAGAGGTGTTTTGACAGGAGGTAGTGAACATAAATTGTCAACTAATAATCCACATAGATGTCTAAAAGGGAAACACCAAAGTAATTAGTAGCCTTAAATTTTGGGATTGAGAAAAAAATGTGCTTGGCTTGAGCTTCCCAAGAACACTGTCCTTATTCTCCAAGCTGTCTCACATTATCCAGTATTTCTTTAGATCAAAAATTCATGGTATATACAGAATCTGTAACTATTTTTATTCTCATAGAAGAAAAAACCCCAGGCTGAGCTTTCAGTTAGATGTTTCTCAGTTTTGCTATCATCTCTGTAATCTTGATTTAATCACTTCTGGTGTGCTTCAGGCCCTTTTGGAAGCTCCTGCATCACTTGCTTTGTATTTCAACATTGACAAAATGTTTGAGAAGGGGTTGTACTCCAAGATGTGCCACACTGGCTTTTCCTAGCAGAAATTGTCTTTGTCCATGTGCTACACAGGAGATTTTGGATGCATGTGGACAGATTCTTTGAAGGCTGTGGCAGGTCCAACAGGTTTCAGAGGCATCAAACTCTGTCCTTGCCTAGCAAACACATTCAGAATCTCCAGGGAAATCCACAGAGCCCTTAAATCCAAACCAGAGGGCATTGCCCAGCAGCTGGAGGGCAGTTGCGCACAGGGCACAAACTGTCTGGGCTCATCCCTCATCTGAAATAATCAGAGCCGGGTTAAACCAGATAATTTATGGATATTTCAATTTCTATCCTATGGTGCTAGGGGCAATTTTCAAGCTCTTGTCGGGTTATAGGTGGTGAGGATGATTTAATGTAAGCTACTGGACAGTACTAGAGCAAGAGGTCCCAGGCTTGGAAGCAGGCTTCTGTTGCTGCTCTGTGGCCCATAAATAACATTAACATGAGCAATTAATTACTTTATAAGTGTTTAATTTGTCTGTGAGCCTCCCGTTTGCTGCCTGTAACATAAACTAACATGGTTCCTGTTTTTCTCTTGTAAAAGCTGTTTAACACCTCCAGTTTCCTTCTAATGTCTCAGAACTGCATTATTATCTTCCCCAAGGCATTGGGAATTGGGATTTCCCCATGCTTACTGCAAATGCCAATTGTCAGTGCCAAAAAAAATCCCCAGCCCACTGTGTTCCCCTGAAAGCACCAGTCCTAGGAGATGTTTGTTTTGAATTAAGAAATGCTGCAATAAGGATAATTAAGTTAGGATGGAACTTTATATGTAGAAATAGTGGTGGGAGAGAAGAAGAATGGGAGCCTAAATTCCACCTGACAGAGGTAATGCGTAATGTGACAGGGGTATGGGGCAGTACATCCAAACAGAGGGTGGAGGTTTTTCCCCTGTACATCCCTGCCCAGTTTTTGGCATGAGATCCAGAATTTTGATAAGTTTCAGTGGCTTTCAGACAGTCTGGATAATGACTGTTACAAGTGCTTGTGATGAAGCATGATTTCAAAACGTTAAGATTTCAGCTGAGGGTTAGAAGCAATCCACAGTGATCAGGATGTAAGTTAGGTAGATGATAGGTTCATGATTATTAGATCTTAAACTAGAGCTGATTGTTATATTGGTTGCTACTATGAGCTTGTTTGCAGAAGGAAGTTGAGTAAGTGAACTGTTATAAGGACACACTGAAACCAGTAGAACAATGGTTGTGGTTTTGTTTGGGTTTTTTTTCCTCCCAAGGAAGGAGTCTTGCAGAGGAGGTGTTTATCTACTTCTCTTAAGAGCTTGGGTTGGCTCCTGGCTTCTCCACAGACTTCTTGTAACTTTAGTTCCTTCTTCCCTCTGAGGTGAGAAAAAGAGACCCATAGCTGGTTCTGGAGGGTAAATCCCCCCAGAGAGAAATTGTGCCAATGGAAGACAGGTTCCTAATCAGATCTCATTGTCCTGAAGAGAGAAACTTATTTGAAATATGAGTCTCCTCTAGCCAGGTCTCATAAGCTCTTGGAGATCTATTTCACACCCAAGATGGCTCAGCTACCTTAGAAGGCATAAAATCAGCAGGTGGCTTCTGGGTAGTGTTGGAAATAAAAAGGTTTTAATAAAAGGCAAAATAAAAAAACTCTTTACAGAGAAAACCTGAGCCAGGTGCAAGAGGTTCTTGCTCTTGGTAAAACACCCCAAAAAGTGATAAGTTCCTTTGTTCTCTTCTTTTTCTAGTGAATTTCTCAGGCGGGACTTTTTGGCTCCTCTCCAATTGGCTATCCTTAAGTTTGAGGTGAAGTCCCCCAGGTCCTATGAGGTGTCTTTTCACCTAATTGAGGAGAGAAACTTCTGGGCTTATTTCCTTTTTAAGGGGACAGAGTATAGTTGTGTCACTCCATCAACAAGGGGCACATTCCTGTACTTGTTCTTCCCAGTCCAGAGAGAAAACCGGGGATGATGTTGTTCTGACTTGGACTCTCCTGAGCATCTCTTGGCTCACCAGCAGCAGATGGAGCTGCTTGCCAAGAACCAGGAGGAGGTGAGGCAGTGCAGGGCTGGCCAGGCTCGCCAGGGGAGGAGCTGACAGAAGGGCCAAGGCTGGGGACCCTGGGGCCACAATGTCTATTTGGACATTGGTGGACATTGTCCCTCTCTGGGATCCCCAACACCAGCAGGACACCATCTCTTTTTGTGTGATTTTGTGTGATTGCCACCCAGTTGCTCTTAATGAACCTTTCCCACCCCACTCGTGGCTGTACCTGCCTGTCACTTGAACTGGGTGGTGACAGATGTGAGCAGTGCTCAGGTGAGGGGGTGCCAAGGCTTTGTGTCCTGTCTCTGCTGCAGACACCCTCCCCTGCCCAGCTGAGGGGTGCTCAACCCAGTCCCTCCTGAGACTGTGACCACATTTCTCATTTTCATCCCTTCATCGTGCTGATCACTCTCCTGGTGAGCAGCTGGTACTGCTCAGTCATTTCCAGGAGGGGAGGTGCACAGCTATCAGAAAGCTGCATTTTTATTGGCTTCCCAGATTCATTACCTTGCATTTCACACCAGTGAGTTTTATCTCTCCCTGCTTACCTCAATCCTCAGGATCATGAGCTCCTGTTTTATTCTCTCTCTGTTTACATATTGACATTGCTCTAAATTTTGCCATTAGCAGATTTTGTCAAGCATTTTCTGTGGCCAAGTAATTAACGAAAATATTGGTGTCAAAACTGTCTCTTAAAGAACTTTAGCAGTAATTTCTCTCCCTCCTGATCCCTTCCTTTACAGCAGTGCGTGTTTGTATCTCCCCTTCATGCTGCAGCACATCTGCAGCTCATTTGGTTTCCACCTTCCCATCTGAGCTAATGTCTCAGATGCTGTTTAATCAAGGGCTTTCTCCCAGACACTCTGGATGAGCTCTACTGCCCTCTCTGCGTCTGGGAAGCCTTAGGAAAAATTATGTTCCTGAGCCACTAAGTTCACCTTAAAAAAAAAATCAATATTCTTTCATGTTGCCAATTAACATTCTAAAATTTTGCTATTGCAACTCCAGTCATTCCCTGTGACTGAGAGAAATATCTTGTAAAGCCACATCTGAAGCTAGAAGCTCCTCCTCTGACATACAGCTACTGTTGGATGATTTCATTACCTACTGAGCCAACTTTGATAAGTCCATACTGTTATATCATTACATCATATATATCAGTTATATCATTTATCTCCATTATGTTTTCCTTAACAATTTCATCTTAAATCTTACATGTCTTTGAGGTCAGGCTTGAGACTGATTTTACTATGTTCCTTTCTTCTCTTTCCTTTAAACTTGCTGTTTTCAGCCATGTGATGCCATTTTTGCCTAGACAGATGAGCTTAGAAGGCTTGCTGCTGCCCAGAGGTGTCACATGGGATTCAGGAGGGAAGCTGATCCTTCAGTCTGGTGGATGTAAAACTCCTGAAGCTTGAGGTCAGTCTGACTCCTTCTCTTGTTTCCATGTTCATCCTCCTCACCATACTAAAGTTGTCTTAGATGCTCCGTTCACTTCTTTGAGCAACCCATCCTTGTGGGGCTACCAGTCATTGGTTTTTCTGGGTCTGGATTGAAGGCACTTGAGACAGGAATTCATGTTCAGACTCAGGTGTTTATTATTTCTTATCAGTAAAACAGTCTCACTACTGTGAGTTTGGCAAAATGGCCAAAAATCTCTTTTCATTAGAAGGCACAAAAAGGCCAACACTCTCTTGTTCCAAGGTCTTTTAAAACTAAACTATCCAATTCAGAACTGACACTTGGATTATTTTCCCTTTTAACCCAATAACTGATCCCACAGAGCCCACAATGGGGACTTTTCTGCCCATTTACAAAATGCCACTCAAACCCATGAAGAAGAAGGAGGAAGAACCATGAAGAAGAAACTGAGGATGACACCCTGTGCCCTCCATCCTGCTGCCATCCACAACATACTAAAAATCCCAAACCCTCAATTTCTCACCAAGTGACACACCCACCCTACTCTCTATAATCTATTTCACACTTGTGTAGGTTCCAGTCTATCTTGAAACTTTCTCCATGAGTGAGGGTCAGAGTCAGTGCTCCCCTGGGGGTCAGGGCACCCCAGAGCAGACAGAGAAATATTTCCAGTGCCCTGGGTTTCCACATCCAACTTTTTAGACATGTCCTCAGAAAATAATGAAATTCAGCTTCAATCTTCTTCTGCTTTATCCCTCTGTGTAATAAATTATCTTGTTATTCCAAGATAATTATTATCAACCCTGTGCTCAGCCTTACCCTGAAACCCAGCCCTACACCAGCCACTGGGAAGAACAGTAACTCTACCTCAGCCAAAACCAGCCCAAACTCTTGCAGTGCTCTCCTCTACTTCCCCTTTTCTGACCCCAGCACGAGAACGCCAGGTAGCAGTATTGAGAAATCTCAGTTCTAGAGTACAAAGTGCTCCTTACAGAGTCATCTTTTCTAACAAACTCCTTCTAAGGATAATTCAAATTAGGTCAGCCCAGGTTTTCTATTAGACTCCTTGTGATTTTTATTCTTTCACCTTAGGAGAGCATAAAATCCAACTATAAAAAGTTGAATTCTCTGACTTTGAAAATCTAGGCTCCTAAGTGTATAACGCAATACATTCAGGAGATCTCTTGTACCTCTGTGATCTCTTTGAGGAAAGCAAGAGGAAAACGTGTGTCTATGCCTAATTTTTTGATTCCCCTTTGCCTACTAATAATAAATTCTATTAATATGGAAGTTATTATTATAATACCATAAGAAATAATTTATTATTATTATTGTTGTTGTTGTTGTTGTTAATGTATTATCTAATGCTGCCCTCCATATATGGAGTCCAGAAAATCATGAATAACATTTATGCACAGAAAAATAGAATTTCTCCAGACAGTATTTTAAGAACAAGTGGGTATTCAGGTCAAAAGCTAAGGCACCTACTCTCAGGTGTCTACACACCTGTATTCCTTTGTGAGCACCACTCTGAGCTCCCATGGCAGGAAATTGAATTAACAGATCCTAGAGAGCTCTCCAGCTCCACTGTGCTGAGCTCCCGGCTGAGATTCAGGTTTCTCACAGAGTTGTCTAAAGGTTTTGGGGTGCCCTAACCTGCCCTGCCTGGCCTCCAGAGAGCAGCAAGAGCCTTTCAGATCCTGTCCCACTCTGCCTGCACCACCCACAGCTCACAGAAGCCTGAAACGGCAGCAGATGCTCACAAATCGACACCTGAATGCCCTCCGCGTGTTTGTTCAGCTGAATCTCCCCCAAAATCTCCCAGAGGTGAAGCCCCTTGGTTTGCATTAGTGGTGGATCAGCAGATGTTTGGAATCTCCCCCAAAATCTCCCAGAGGTGAAGCCCCTTGGTTTGCAGTAGTGGTGGATCAGCAGATGTTTGCAGCTGGAGCTAGCGAGGCAGTTTCTGCGGCACACGTTGATTTTGGTGCACTTGGAAATGCAGCTGACAAAAAAACCAGCCCAGAGCTGCTGCCTGGCGCCCTGGGGCTCACAGGGTGTCCAGCTCTCAGCTGCAGGCAGTGCTGGCAGCAGAACAAATGGGTATCAAATGACCACAAGTACATTTGGACCTGCAAATTAATTGGAAGTTTCTCATTATCAGGACTGTAAGGCTCCCGCAGCATTCCCAGTGGAACAGTACCAAATGCTTTCGAGGCAGATTGGTTTGCTAAACTGCTCTGGAGACAAGGTTGCCATGGCTCTGGGTGAAAAAGCTTCATGGTGTAGGAAGGCTCTTAATTGTCTCTGCAAAGTGGGACTTGGAAGATCTGTGTTCTACAGGGCAGTCTGGAGAGTCCACAGGTCAAAGTCGTTTCCTTGCTTCATAATGGTAAAAAGGATCTGACATTCCTTGGGGTTTTTTGTTGTTATTGTTTGTTTTAACTTAATTTTTTAGCATTTCCTATCTAGATAGGAAATTTGAAAATTCATCTGCTTTATGAATCAAAAAAATCCAAATTGTAAATTTTTTTTTATACAGGAGAAAATCCAATATTTAACTCTCTCAGGCTGTAAACTTAAATGACCAATTGTTTCACTTGTTCTTATACATCTACTTCTCTGCTCCAGTGAGTAAAACATAAGTTTAATGAAAATAAGTTGAATGCATAAATTAAATCAATTATTTTGTGGCTCATAGAACTTGTGAGTCTTCTGTGGTGTCACAGAAATACTTGGGAAGGATTTACTTGGAGTGAACACAGTGGGAAGCACCTTTTGATGGATGCCATTTGCAGGGGGTTGTACAGGCTTTCATTGATTTCAGTTTGTGGGAGTGCATCTCATTCAGATGAGAATAGAATTGAAGCTGAACAGAAAAGGAAATAATGGGGTTGAACAGATTGTGAAAATTATGAATTCTGCTGTCAATGGGAAGATTTAAATAGCAAATGCTTCAGTTATATTCACAAATGCTTCTCTTAAATTGAGCTAACTGCAAATTTCAATATTATTTCCATATCTCGCCTATTACAGAGCTTTTTGAACCCATCCCTGTTTGATTCCTATGGAATCATCACAGCCCACATGGTTTTCCTCTTTGCAAGTTTCTTAGGAAGCAGTCAGCAGTAATTTCCCTGACCCTTTTCAGTATTTCAACAACATCTAGTAGGAAAAGGTGCTGTTTAATGGAGTCATTGCCTTCAGGCAGACTCCAGATAAACAATAGACCTGTGCTGAATGCAGGAATTAATTATTTATTTTTTCACATGGAGGTATGAAAAAAAATTATTCTGTTCCAACAAAAATTCAACTAAAAATTGATCAAAATCTCAGAAAAAACAGACAGCCCATAGCTTTAACTTTCTCTGTTTTTTTGGGTTTTTCAGAAACCACCTACTATTTCTGTAGTCTTCATGGCTCAGTCTTGCTCTCCTGAGATCACAGACCATTTTTGCTTGTTTAGAGATGACTTTTGCAGAGCATCCTACAAGGACCTGGAAGCCTCAGCTCTCTCCATGTGGTGCTGCATTGAAACTCTTCTTGTTTAAAAAAGAGTTTGGTGAGCAGCTTGAAAAATGCATCAAAATAACAATATAGTATCACATTTAAAAATAATGCTTCAGGACAGGAGGCTTGCCCAAAAGTGGTAGAGCCCAAAAAAGACTGAGATATAAAAGAGCTGGGATGAGGTCATAGGAGAAAAAATTGAATTTTTTTTGGTCAATTTTCACCTTAATGTATCATGGGGACCATCTTTAATTGGGACTCAAAAGAAGCTTCATGCCAAAATGAAGGGCTGGTAGAACAGCTTATGGAAAAAAGTCTAGAAAATGAGGAGTTATACTCAGGACTGAGAGCTATTTATTATTGTGGAGCCAAGGAAGAATCAGCTGAGCCATTGCCAGTGGTGTATTTTCCTCCTTAAATATGGCTCATTATCAGAAAACAGAGAGGTGCTGAATTTACTACCAACTTCTATAAAAATGGCTGGGGAGGGCAATGCAATAGGAAGTTTAAATCCTGGTGAAATGTAATAGAAGCTCACAATGCCTGACGTGCCCTGAAAGGCAGGAACATCACCTGTGCATCTTTTCAGAGCCACCTGCAGACCCTCTTCTGGATTCCAGGACAAACAAGATCAAACCCTTCAGTTTGTCTGCAGTATCAGGGTGTGGTGATGCTCCACCTGCTCAGCTCTTGGCCATCCCCTCTTCCACCCTGCTTCCCTCCTTCCCCTCACACACAGACCCCTCCAGCTGTGGATCTCAGGAGCCCCTGCTCTGGGAGAGGTCACTCATCTGGGAGAGGTCACTCATCTTTGCAGCTGGTGAAATTATTTCTACAAAATGTTATTTTGGCTGGTAAGTACAAGTAAGTGACAAGATGTGTGACCACAGTAAATGTTTCTGAGTAAATATTCTGGGGGCAGAAAAATCAAGTAGTGTGCAGAGATCATTTTGAAAAAATGCTGATTAGCTTCAGAGTATTAGTGAAGCAGAAAACTGGCTTGGAACATGATTGTTAGCAGCTATCTTGAGAGCTTTATCCATTTATGCCACTATTTTCCTTAGAAATGAGCTGAGGGATTAGCTTGCACTAAGCAGACTCAGTTGAAGAAAGACACAGCAAATTCCATCTAAGAAAGAGCAGAGGACTTTTCCAGGCTTTTAGAAATGAACTTCCTTGTAAATTTGGCTGTTGCCAATGAACAGCTTCTGGAGCTGCACATACCTGGCTGCTCCCCACAACTCCTTCCTCCCTAAGAAAACTTTATATCCCTTCTCTCAGTGGGAATTCTGCATTTACCCAGTGGGATCTGCAGAAAGGCTGTGGGAGAGGCACCCCACTCCTGACACCTTTGGTTTGACAGGTCCATCCACACCCTGTTTTCACTCTGGACACTGTTTGCCATTTGCTGCTGTCCCCTCTGCTCAGCTCCAGGTGCAGCAGCTGTCACAGAGCAGCTCCAAACCCTGTGCATGGAAATGTGCAGCTGCTCCGAGAGGGATGCCTGGGAATCCTCCTGTGTCTGTAGCCTTAGAGATGATAATTTGCCATCACAGCCACATCCCAGCCAAGGAGCTTCCCCACGCACATTTGGGAAGCAGCCAGGCTGCAGCTTGTCATAATCACTCATCTTTTAATGACTATCTCAAATCCTTGAGAAATATTGAGAAGTATTTCAATAATTCTTTGTTTGCAGTTGGAGACAGGAACTCTTGGGCACATCATCCTCTTTCAAGCAAACAGGCCACAAATCCAGTTTGTTTTGAACCCAAAGGCACAGGTTTGCAGAGTCCTTACAGCCTGTTGAGCATCCCCATCCCTGGAAGTGTGCAAGGCCAGGAATGGCAGATGGAGCACAGTCCTACAGCAGTCCTGTGCCCTTCCAGGGGGAGCTCAGGCACTGAGGGCATTGAAACAGTGCCTGTGAGAGGCAGAGGAGGTGAAAGTTCCATGGGTTTTATGTATAAAATGTTTTCTGATGTGACTCCTGTCACCATATCATCACCCCCAGCAGCTGCATGGAGCAGTTTCCCCAGTTCCTATTCAGAACTTTCCTACCTGGCTGCACCTTGGGTGGCCATAAACACACAACTGTGTACATCTCAAATGTACATCTTTGCTGTCATTTTCCTCTCTGACTCTTCATTCCTGCTCAGAACCTGTTGCACTCCTCTATTCTTCAACTGCACGGTGCATAAATTAAATTAATTTGTGTTGACTTACTGACTTTTTCCCCCATTGACCTGAAAGCCTGAAGGGCCAAAGATGATTGAATATTTGCATGCATGAATTAAAGGCTGATCAGAGCAGTGTGTAGAAGAGGCAAGCACATTCTGAGAGCAGCAGGAGGAGAGTTGCTGCCTTTTCACTGCAGGCTGAGCTGCGAGCTCCATGTGCCTTGGTTTACAGGAGCCAAACAGAATTACCATCAGCAAGCAGAGAAATTCTCATTTTTGTAGCCTCTGGGTCAAACCAAACCACAGTGCTGAGGTTCTTCTGTACCCTGTATATATCTGTATTACACAATTGGCTGGGCTATACCACAGAATCACAGAATTTTTGAGGTTGGAAGGGATCTCTGGAGATGCCAAGGCAGGGTCACCTGGAGCAGGTGACACAGGGACACATCCCAGTGGGTTTGGAATGTCAGTTGTCACCGTCATATTTTCTGAAAAATCTCTTTGCCCAGGATTCTTCTCCTGGGAAGCTGAGAAGCCTCAGAAAAAAAGGAAAACAATATAAACTCATTTGCTTCTCCTGTGTTTTGTTGCTTTGAAATGTGTTTGGGGATTGTTTATCCAACATGTGAATTGTTTTTGACTTAATGACCAATCATAGGCTGGGTTGGGGCTCTGGAAGGAGTCATGAGTTTTCTTATCTTTTCAGCCTTCTGGCTGTATGCTTTCTGTATTCTTTAGTATAGATTAGTATAGTATTCTTTAATATAATATAGATCATAAAATATAAATCAGCCTTCTGAGAACATGGAGTCAGATTCATCATTCCTCCCATTGATGGGGGTCCCAGAAAATACCCCAGTCAGTCTTTCCCAGTGTGGACAAACTTTCCAGAGAAAGCTGGGGGGTGGTGTATGGGAAGGAGCAAGGAGGCAGGTGACAGGCTCAGGATCTGCTGTGCCACAGGCATTTGCTGGAGTTTGTTCACATTGGGACACCCAGGGCACCGCCTTCCACCTGGAAATAACCAAAAAAATCAGGGTATTTGGGAGCCCTTCAGGCTGTGGATCCTAACAAAGAGGAGGGAGCGGAGCTGTGTGGCTTCTGCAGAAGGCATTAGGGGAGATAAGTGCTAATGCTGCTTGATGATGTGTGAGATAAAATAATCTGTTAATGGCCTAAGGATCCTAAAAATGTGGGGGAAGCTAAGTCAGGTTAGACCACCCAGCCCAGAAATTGACCTCCAGCAGAGGCCAATTGTGAGCACCTCAGGAGCTGCACTAAGGCTCCCCCAGCATGCTGTCCCAGACTCCAGTTACTTGTGCCTCAAGGAACTGCTGGACCAGGGATAATGACCTTAATGAATATTGGTAATTATTTTTGAGATGATGGTCATAGCTCCTCTCAGTTGTTTCTCTCCCTGATTTTTCTATTAATAAAGTTTTTCTACAGGAATCTCATTGCATATTTGATCATCCCATCACTCTTTTCATTAATTCTTCAATTTCTACAATATTAAATTAATCTGATACTAATTTTCAGTAGTGCCAGAAGATCAGATCTGTTTTTGATGTACTAGCACAGCTTGTTTGTGTTCTTTCCTCCTTATCTAACCCTTTCTTATCAACGTACTCTTTGTACCAAGCTGATATTCTCATGTAACCTCATATTATAACCCCAAGATTTTCCTCCTGGTTGATAATAGCCCATCATTACACAAGCAAAACTAGGATTATTTTCCATGTACATCACTTTATGTTAATGTCCACAGACTTTCATGTGCCATTTGACTGCTTGGACAGGCAGTGCTTTTGCAATTTTTCTGTTAACTCATGTCTACTAGCCTGAATTTGTCATCCTAGTTATTGACCTGGATTGACTTTCTAAGGTTCCATTGATAAATATTCAAAGCAGTCGGGTCTGGGTGTGGCAGGTCTGATAAAGCAGAACAAAGGTGGGTCAGTTCACCACTTACACTGACTCAAAGGAAAAATTAAAAGCCTCCAAATCTAAGATTGGTACCTCACCTTCTTTTGTGCTTCAACTTCAGCATCCCCTGATGTGAACAAGATTCCTCTGCTCAACATGTGGCTTTTAGACAATAATATAAAACAAGAGGCTTGGACCAAAAGGCATGCTATGCAAGAAGTCTTTTCTTACCCAGAATTGTTCCAACAAACCTTGTGTGCAGTTCTGCTGCAGCAATTCCCCTCCTCTTCTGCTTTCCTCTAGACACATCACAGCCAACACATTTATTTTTTACACAGCATGAATTTTCCCATTATTCCCTCAGCTGTGTTTGTTTGCTACCTAAAAGCTGTACTTGCTCTTTTAAAGAAAAGGTACTTTCAATAGATTTTTTTTCCTCCTGCAAAACTGTCTGATCTATTGTTGCCTGGAAAATAAACTACTTTAGCAGTGTTTCCCTGACCCCTTAGATTGAATCCTCCTGTCTGCTGGTGGCTGCCCCAATTCAATATCTCTCCATTTACTACAGATGCATCTCTGCTGTGCTGAGATCATGCACAGCCCAGTGGCTGGGAAAAGCTTTGTTTTCTCCTCTGCCAGGCTTATATCACACTCAGTATTTGCCCATCTCACCACTTTCCTGGGAAATGGGACATGAATCCTCCTTTCCTGTGCATCCTCAGCCTGAGCACCTCGGGTATCTGAGTCATGGCAGATCTGGCATGAATTTTTTGGTTTCTCTTATATTATTTTGAGGTGTGTACTACTGCTGCTGATAAACGCACTTTTTTCTCTCTCTAGATATGAGCAGCTTGACATTTGAGCACTGAATTATGTTCCCCTGGTCATTTCCTCACCAATTTCTCTGATGAAACTGTCAGGCCTTGGCCTCTGCTCCCTCTAAGCAAACAGCAGCCTCATGCAATTTGGACAAGGTATTGTTTTCCTTGCTTTGAAATGCCTTTCCTTGCCCATCACCATACAACCCTTTTCTCATTAGAATAGACAATTTCTATTGTGATTTCTCATCCTCTGTCCTTTCATGCATAATGGCAATTTTATTACCAGCCCCTATTTCACCCTGCAGCTCTGAGATTGCAGGCACAAGTCCTTCTGCTGCATGGTCAGAGCATGAGCATGTGCTGAATCTCATTTTCCTGGAGCTGGGCACACCCTGGAGATTGCCCTTGCCTGTGTGTGGATGCTGTGTGTGTGCAGAGTCGGGAAACAAATGACTGTGAGTGCCCAAAGTCCTGTGGGAGATGCACACCACTCCAGCAATGGTATCAATAACAAAGTAGTGACTGAGTGTGGTATTTTTCAGGGTCTCCCGTGGCAGGAAGGAAATGAATCTGACTCCATGTTTTTAGAAGGCTAATTTATTATTTTCTGTACTTATATAATATTAAAGAATGCTGTACTAAAACTATACTAAAGAATAGAGGAAGGATACAGAGAGAAGGCTTAACAAGATGCTGATTAAAAACTCATTACTTACTCCTCAGAGTCTGACACAGCTGGCTGTGATTGGTCATTAAGTAAAAACAATTCACATGTTGGATAAACAATCTCCAACCACGTTTGAAAGCAGCAAAACACAGGAGAAGCAATCAGATAATTATTGCTTTCACTTTTCTCTGAGGCTTCTCAGCTTCCCAGAAGAAGAAATCCTGGCAAAGGGATTTTCCCAGAAAATTTGACAGTGATAACTGAGTCTACTGAAAATGGTCTTGATGTTGCATCCTCAAGGCCCTCCTGCTGTGGGGAAGGTGGTCCCTCCCTGGAAAGCACAGCAACAGAGCCACTGGAGGTGTAATAACTCCTGTAAGGGCTGTGTGTGATGCTGAGCTGTGGGTCACAGGGCTTGGAAGCTCTTTGAGAGAGCACAGAATTAAACCTACTGCCCTGAAAATGGATAATTAAAAAAAATATATAGAAAATTTATCATAGATATAGAATATGGATCAATATATATAGAAATGGATCATAAAATTATGTATAGAAAATCCTGGCAGCTGTCCCTAAATCTGTCCAAAGGGGAAGGCTCCACTGCCTCCAGGCACACATTGCCCTTCAGTGTTGCCCTTGCCATTTGCTAGTTCTTCCAGGGACACACAGAGCCCATTATTGTCCTCTCTTGGCATTTCAGGTTTTACTTGGAAGTTTTTTCTGGTTTTGCACAGGTTTTCAGTTCTGTACCAGTGTCCAGCTAATGCTTTTCAGAGACTCCCTGTAAAATGAGGGGCACAATGCACACCATGATCGAGGGATCTGGAGTCACTTCACAGCACAGAAGGCAGCATTCACTGTTCCAGGTTGGTATTTCCTTTTTCCAGGAGATCCCACTCTCCAAGGGCTCATATTCAAACAACATCATTGTCTCTTCTCCTTCCCTGCCAGCCTTTTCAAAACTGCCTCTGGAAATGCATGGGGCAAATTCTATGATCCTTCAAGTGATGGCTATCAATAGGCTGATGTAGTGAAACCAAAGATGATGAGACTTCAGTACCTGATGATGCATCATTTCTTCAGTGGGTGGCAGACTGGTTTGTCTACTCACCTTGGGCTGCATCATCAGAAGGTGATAAAATGTGTGAAATCCACCAGGAAAAAAAAAAAGTTTGAAATTCTCTATGATTTTCTCTTCAAAATGCCCAGCATCCATCAGACAAGGTGAGTTGTGCTGGTGTCTCCAACAGGCACCCTGCTTCAAAGGTGAAAGGAGCCACGAGCTGCAGGGTCAAGAGCTGTGCTGTCTGAGGCCAATGGCTGCTTCTGAATGGCTTTTTATCCCCATCTCTCTTATTTATTTGGTTTAATATTGACAAGCAACGCTAGAGCATGAGAGGAATTCCCTGTGGTCCTCCCTAAATTGGTTTTCTTTTCGTAAGTGCCTGTGAGAAATATATGGGGTTGTTTTACCTCCAAATACTTTATTTCTGTTAGGAATTTGTGGACACATAAAAAATCAGAATCCAGATATATGATAGCATCCCTTCTTCATTTTGGGATCTACTGCTCTAAGAAAAGTGCTTTTCCTATGGGCAGGTCAGCAAATTTTAGCCTGGTGGCAAACTGATGCCACCAATTTGCAAGATGATCAGAAAGCAATGGCCCCACAAATTTGTAAAATTGTCCAGTTTGGGCTGGTCCAGAGTGGGTTCAGAACTCCACTGGATACTTTTCCTCACGTCAGCTCCATGGGGTGGTGGTGATGAGGGAAGGTGTCCAGGGTGTACAGAGGTGCTCAGCTGGACCCAGAGCTGCTTGAGACATGGAGACATGGACCCAGAGCTGCTTGAGACCCCCCTGCAAAGGGGGTCCCACCTCAGGCTGCCGTTTTGGTAGGTTTGGAGTTTCTCTGTCCTCCCCACATGCTTTCAGTACCTTGAACCAGATGTGAGAATGAGTCTGATGGTTAGGTCACCCCCCTGCACAGCAGCTCTGCGTGTCCAGTTAATATCCAATAATTACAGGGAGTGTCTTACAGGCCACCAGAACAATGAAAATGTGACTCTGCAGATGAATGAGAGGACCCACAAAATGCAGCCACATCTGCTGTCCCCCAGCTCCTCAGAGCATCCCTGCACGGGGCAGCTCCTGCCCCAGCTCTGGCTGGACAGGGCCCTGCACTGCCCAGCTGTGCTGCAGCCACAGCTGGATCCTGGGGACATCCCCTCTGGTATGGAACTGCCCAGTCCTGCTCCAGGGACAAGGGGCACCCCACTGCCTGTCATAGCTGCACCTCCCTCAGTGAGAGTGTCACCATGATATTTCCTGAAAAATCCTCCTTGCCCAGGATTTTCTCCTGGGAAGCTAAGAAGCCTCAGAGAGGAATGAAAACAAGAATTATCTGATTTCTGCTCCTGTGTTTGCTGATTTGGAATGTGGCTTGGGCATTGTTTACCAACAGGTGAATGTTGGATTGGTTCCATGTGAATTGTTTTTTCTTAATGGCCAATCCCAGTCCAGCTGTGTCTGACTCTCTGGGTCAGTCACGAGTTTTGATTATTCGTTCTTATTAAACCTTCTGATGTATCCTTTCTCTTTCTTTAGTATAGTTTTAGTATAGTATAATATAATATAATATAATATAATATAATATAATATAATATAATATAATATAATATAATATAATATAATATAATATAATATAATATAATATAATATAATATAATATAATATAATATAATATAATATAATATAATATAATATAATATAATATAATATAATATAATATAATATAATAATCAGCCTTTTGAGAATATGGAGTCAAATTCTCATCTCTCACCTCGTCCCGGGGACCTCACAAACACCACATGAGATTTTCAGTAAACACTCCCCCAAGCTGGTGTGAATGACTTTTATTAAAGTGGCAGCTGATTTTCAGACTAATGCTCAATATGCAGAAGTTCCTTTTTCATGCACAGATTTCAAGTGAATCTGCAATAACATTTAACTCAAGAGGCGTCTTCTTCCCTTGATCTGTCTGTGGCACAGCTGGGAACTGGGAGAATGTCCATTCCATTTTTTATAGGAAAGCAGCTTTCTCCAGGCTAGAGCATGACTGCCTGACAGACCATGCTGGCCGTGTTTTCAACAGAAGTGGTTTTAAACTGGGTTTAAAGCTGTTTTTGGAGACACACCTCAAAATACAATGCAGGCAGGGCTTTGGTAGATACACAACTGCACATGTGTTTTGTGCATCCCTGGAAAAAGCCCCTCCAGACCCCATCACACGAGGATGAGCAGGAGATCTCCTCTCCAGCCCCTCATTCCCTGCACCCTGCTCTTCCTCCTCCTGCTGCTCCACTGCAGCACCTCGGGGCACCATTTTTAACTAACACTTCTAATGCTCCAATTTCACAGGTTCCTGGTGTATAATTAGAAGTCCTGACATCCTTGTCTCCTTCCTCCCTGGTGCCATGGACCTGCTGAGAGGAGGAGGGAGGCTTTGCTCCCCGTCTCGTGCAGAACCAGCAGCAGGCCCTTCTCCAGGACAATGCATCTGTCAGCATCCCTCTGCCTCCCCGTAATTAGCTCTGAAGTTAACTGCTTTCCACCTCCCAAGGGGCCAACACCTCTGTGTTTACTTCTCACTGGGAAAAAAATTCCTCCCACAGCCCCCTGAATGTGTCTGCAAGCCCAAAAAAAGTGCAAATTCACAGTGATGTGCAAATCTCTGCTTAGTATCTTCCACCCTGACATCGCCATGCTTCCCAAACAGAGCTGTCTTGGCAGGAAATGCACAAAGCTGTGGCAAGCCAAAGGGTCACTCAGTCAGAGGAGTTTTCAGGCAAAGACAAGGCACAAGGGCTGTATTTTTAAAATTCTTGTGTTTTCCTTTTTCTCCCCACTGAATGGATTATCACAATTGGGTGTTGCTGGGAATGGAATGGGAAATAATTGGGGAGCAGGAGGACGTTTTGCACAACAAACTGGGGCAAGTTTTCCAGCAGAGGTGAGCTCCAGAGAGTGCACAGCCCCAGTCTGGAGCCCTCATTTTCACTTCTCTCTCCTCCCTTCTTTCTGGCAATGGACTGAGCCAGGTGTGGAGCAGCCAAGGCAGATGCTACGCTGAAACTCAGACTTGTTTATTTTACCTCTGCCCCCCATTGCCAGAGATTAGAAACATTGATTATAGCTTTCAGATGTCCAAAAGGCTTCCACAAAAAAGGTTCTTTTTTCTTTTTTTTTAAACATCTATATGACAGATTATTCACAGCGATGACTACAGACCAACTGAGCCCACCAAAAGGTTAATGAAAATTTTACCCCTGTCTTCAGGGTAGCAGAACCATGTCAGAAACAGAACCTCTGTATCCAATGCACACCAAAGAAAAAGATTCTACTGGTTTCAAGTGACCTGGATTGGACTGTGCATTTTTATATAGTGGGTCTTAACACTGTCTATTCATATGTTCATTTATTTGTGTAGTTCCTAATAATTGCTTTTGTCACTGGGTTTGGTTTTTTTTTACCCAAGATGATATTTCTTTCCCCCATTCCTGTTTGTGTGTATAAAGCCCTTGGTAGGATGCAGTCTGGGATGGGTGATGGTACTTCTGGGAAGGACCAGAGTGACTAAAACCAGGTAATATAAGGAAAAAAGGGAAGGGTGGGCTTGGGATTTAATGTTTAGGGATCTTTGCTGTGTACCCTGTATAGAAGCAGGTCTGGGTTTGAGGATGATTGAGGAAGTTTATTTCTATTTTGCCCTTGGAATCCTAAAGAATGAGGAACCAAATGGTTCAGAGGTGACAGAGATTGGCTTTCTCCCACACACTTTTCCTGAGCCTGAAGTGTAAGCAGCCCCTTTCGGCTGTAACTCTGAGCTGTGCTGAGATTTCAGCCACACTGGGGGTTTGCATTGGAAAACCCTGTCATGGGGTATCTGCAGCTCCCCTGGACACACTCCTTCACTTCATTTGAATTAAAGAAAGCTTAGTACATATTTCTGGTAATGATTGAGGTGGCTTTGGAACCCCCATTTTCTGTATTTATATGTACCAGGTTAGTGGGTGAGAGAATGGAAGTGTCAGACCACATTTGCATGTTTGTGCCTGAGAAGGAGGAAAATATGGTTATGCTGTTGCTGCATAACTCATTCTGGGGTCAGTCTGTGGATACATTGGTAGTTTATTTCCCAAGGGATGACAGAGTCTAAGTTATTTCTCCGCCAAAGTAACAAAACCTAAATAGCCATGAGCTATTTAGTGATTCATTATCAGTTTATCCACTTTTCAAAGGCTTGTATTTCTACACCTGCCATCATTCTCCTTCCCTGTGACTTGTAGAAATATCCCCAGTTATGTAATCTTTTTGGGAGCTCTGACCAACAAAAGAACCTTTGCAGAACTTTGCTGGTTCTGTGAGCACAGCAGCAGCCTGGGTTTATAACTTGAATAAATCTCCTATTTCTGTTTATTCCTGGTAAGCACCAGTCCAACTTTCAAGGGCTTTTAGAGGTAATTACTATTATTACTAGAAAACACCACTGAATGGTTGATGGAATGTTCCCTTTGTGTGTTGAGAGGAAAGCTGTGTATCAGTTGCATGTCCCAGCTCCTAAAAAAGAGTAAATGAGTTTATGGTGAGATGATAGAAAATATCTGCATTCCAAGAAGCTTTTTTTAGGATGGGCTTTCAGCTCCTTCCGATCTACACTCAACCTAAGAAAAGATTTTTCCCCCCAAAACATAAGAGTCTATTCTACCTTTCTTGTGCTTTCACAAGTTAAAATTCAGTCCCAGCCATAGAAACTCCATATTGGGAGAGTCAAAGTAGATTTTCAAGAGAATCTGGGTAATTCTGGAGACTAGCTCCCATCCTATCTTCTGTGCTTTATCCTGCAGTGCAGATGATCCTCATGTATTAGTAAACAGAGTCAATATTCCAATATTCCTTCCACCCCTAGCCAGCAAACCTGAATTTCAGAATTTCAGAATGAGTCTTTTGTGGCTGGCAAGTCTGTGTTCATAACAAAGATGCCAAATATTCTGCATCATCTTGAAGTTCTGCCTTCCACTTCTGTGATCCCTTTCATTTCAGGAGTGCTAAGCCAAGTGGGGGAAAAAATCCATCAAGCTAATTCTTGAAAAAATACACCGAATATTCTTAGGCAGAAACCAGCTCAACAAAGCTGTGCCTGAGGTTCCATCAATATTGAAACATTCTTTAAAAGTGGATTTTTCTTCTTTTAAAATAACAAGATATAACAATAAGTACACAAAGGAAGTTAAAACCACTGATGAGCTGAAGACTTTGCCGTGTGCTATTGGGAACTGAACTGAGAGGATCCTGACATTTATTTCAGTGCAATTTGGATACTTTGGATATAAAACCTCCAAGAGATGGTACACAAATGATGGCAAATGTACTCAACATATATCCCATTCTGTAAAACATGGCCCTTGCAAGATGGAAAGGCCAAAGAAAGGTTAATTAGTGGACACCTAATTTCCTTTTTTAGTCCTTTTACAAAGGAGCAAAGCAACAGGAGGGACCAACAGTCAGGAGACATGCTGCATTTGCAGATGGGTTTTCTTTTTCCATTTCCTGCTTTGCTCCCTTCCCATCTTAATTCTAGATGGAAAAAACCCTAGAAAAATGCTGCAGAGTCAAAGATTTGAACAAATGTGCATTGTTAAAAAGCACATTGTGTTGTTACCTTTTGCATAGCTATTTCAGGCAGTGCCAGCTCACAGGAATGCTCATGAGCCAGGAGTATTTGAGAATAAACAGGACAATATTTGGAAATAAGTTGATTTAAGGGAATATGTGCAACAATTTCCATGGGAAACCAAATTTCTCCTTGGCCAAGACAAGAGTGGCTCACTGCTTCTCAAGGGTTATGGCAAGTGTTATAAATAAGAAGCTTGACTAGGCCAATATTCAAGCAACAATCAATTTATTAATTAATTCTGGTAAAGTATGAGCAAAACAGCACTGGGTACAGTGGAGGCAGTTTTCCCTCCAACTGCACACCAATATTTGGGCTTACAGGTATTTATAGGGGTACTCAGAAGCTTTCTCACCAGTTTCTATTTCTATTTGTTTTCATCACAATTCTATACACTATTGTGATTTGGTTTTTCTCATGATGTGTCCCAAAAAGGAGGATCCCCAGATGGTGGTGGCAGCCTCCGAGATGTTGGTCCAGTTTCCACAAGAACAATGATGAATCCCATCTGGTGAAGTCCAGCTCCCCAGATGTGGGTCCCCCTTGTTATTACAAGGACTATCAGTGATGTCCAGCTTCCCTTGGTGAAGTTGTAGATCCTTGAGATGATGTCCCTCTTCCTTTCTCAAGCTGTTTTTCTCAGTTTTGTTAAGGAGTGAGATAAGCGCATTTCCTTTCTATACATTCCAAAGCTATAGTTTCAAGGATATAAACAATATTCCAAAATTATACCTAAACAGGTTACCATTGCAGCACTCTTTAAGGCCTGACTACAAACAAAGAGCAACATCCTGAATGCTGTAATTCAAATGCTCCTAAATTTATCCAGGTTAATTGCAAGCAAAGGCTGGGTTCAGAGGCCTTTTTCCATGCTTTACTTTCCTCAGTTATTATTAGAATTTGCAGCCATCCCATGGTTGGTGTCCACACATATCACAATCACAAATACACACATTTCCTTTCTGTGTCAGACACGAAACACAGCTTTGTATTTCACACAAGGAGGATGGTTTTCCACCTGCAAGTGAGTCAGGGCTGGAGGGGAAGTGGCCAAGGACTGGCTTTAGCCCCAGCTCTCCAGGCAGTGACCCACAGATCCACTCTGTGCAGACACAGGAGGAGGGTTCACGAGTGCTTTGCAGGCTGTTCTCCCTGTCAACAGCTTATTTGGGTTCAGAAGCCCAGGGTGGATTTCCACAGTGCAATCAGGACCCTGAAAAGCCTTGCTTCAGAGGACAGAGCTGTCACAGGGTTTCTTTACCCTGCAGACAGTGGGGAACTGGTTCTGTTGTCCTCATCCCTCCCCTTATCTTATCATATTGACCTTGGCTCGGGTGAAACCTCAATTCCTCTTCCATTGGGGCTGAGACTGTCAGGAACCAGCCAGAAATGCTCCCTGCTGACAGCACTGCAGCTATTGAGCTTGGGAAATGAGCTGTCAGCACTGCTGACTGAGCTACAATTATGGGTAGGAAGTAGCTGAGGAATAATGTCAAATCAGTGTGATGCTGTTTGTGTCACACTTCAATCTGCAAATGAAACGGGAGAGAAATTCTTCAAATAAATGATTTGTTTAATGAATTATTCAGCCAGCTTTAATTTACTCAATCAATCAGAAGTCCTCCAGCACCATGGGACATAAGTGGACTAATGTTTTTCCAGGCATCAGTACAGAAGGTAATTCCTGGTCAGCAGCACAAGTGCTCAGTGCTTTGGGCTGTGTTCCTGGATGTAGCTGAGTCAATGTCTTCCTAAAGCACATTTCAGCTACCCTGCACTGAGATTAAACCCATTTCCTTCTTCCTTAATAAATTCTCTCCCCTGGAACGTCCCTGTAACACAGCAGCCCATGTGGGCAGCCATGCAAAGGGCTGTTCTGCAACATCAGCTTGAGCTTTGAGGATGTGCAGGCAATGGCATTGCTTTGCACCATCCACCTGAGAAGGCAGGTGAGAAACAAATCCCATCATTTCCTCTTTGCTGTGAGGGGCCAAATAATTCCTCATGTTCAGCTTCTGTGTTCTGAGATCTTGTTTAGTGGGAACTCTGTGTTCTCCCCACTGCAGCTCCTGTACACCACAGAAACACTGACAGTGATATTTACATCCCACCATCAGCTTTCTGGAGGCCAAAAAGCTTCACAGCTGCTTTGTTTGGAAGTGGCTTCTCCTTTTCATGAACAAGCCACCTCATGTGCTCCTGTTTGTGTGGCACTTTCCATGTGATAAATGACCTCAGCTACACACACCACAGAAAACTCTCCCTCTGCTGCTTGGCACCGGGGCTGCACTGCTCAAACACCTTCCCTCCCCTGGCTTGTGCAGCTTTGTGCCTGCAAAGGGCACACAACAATTCACTGGGCTGTGTTTTATGCAGGCACAGGAAAAGCTCCATTCCCCAGGGAGAGAAGTTGTCACCCTGATTTTTTAAGATTTTCTAAGCCTTCTGATGTTGACATTCTTTTAGAGAACTTTCTCACACACTTTCTGTAAATAACTCATTGTTTTGCATTCCTTTATGGAGGAGGAAAACTTTGATGGACTGTTGGTTTGTCCAGTGTCATTGGAGAGGTGGCACTGTCACCCTCCAAATCCACTGTCACTTTTGGAAATCTATAAATGTTAGAGTCAGAAAATAAACTTCCCCTTTGCTCTTCACCTTGAGAGCAGCGGTGTGTTCCTTTAGTGTTCCATAGTGACAAGAAGTCATCTCAGGGTGAACAGTTTTGCCAGCATGATGCACCCACCACCACCACCCCCCTTCCCTGGCCCAGAGCTGCCAGCAGGGACTGGTCTGGGGACACAGCCAGGGTTTATTTTTGGTGTCACACCTGAAAAGCTCAGTGCAGCTCCATAGCTCAGGCTGGCTGGCACACGCTGCTCAGTTCCAGGAGAATCATCTTGCCATGGGAGCAATCCCGAAATGAGGGATGCCTGCAGTTCCCAGGCAGCTGCTGGTTTCTTGGACTTCTCTCCAAAATTGAGTCACACTGTCATCTTGCTCTTTTCCTGGGGATTAGTTGGGGTATTTCAGCTATTTAGGATAACTCAGCTCCAGCTGGAGATCTCACAGATGCTCAAAACCCTCCCAGGCTCCAACAGAATCATCTCGCTCGTTTTTGAGTGAATTGAGGATCATGGAAAGCTAATGGGCTTCCTAAGAGCTGCTGTGGGCTTCAGTGAGAAGCTTAGTGAGTGATGTCAGCTGAGGACAAATTCACACCCTCAAACCTCCAAATGAGTCACATTCCCCTGCAGACTGAGGGCATTTATCAGCTTGGGTTTGATGGTGACAGTCCTGGGTCTGCTCTACCTAGGGAATATTTTACTAGCTGCGGGAAAAGCCAAAACCAAAAGCACCCAGGAGGAAGGAATGATCAGACATGGGGTCTGAAGCCCAGAGTTGGGCATTTCTGCCTTTATGGCTGTCCACAAACCCAATTATGATTGATTGGCAGCAAGTCAGGGTAAATCCGCTTAGCTGGGATTAGGTGGAGAAGGTTAATGAGGTGTCTGGAGGTGGATGTTGGAGCTGGGGGTGCCTGGGCAGAGCAGAGTGCAGCTGGCTCCTGGCTGGGGTGCAGACCTGCCTCCCCTCACCTCAGGGATGGCCATGGTGCTTCCAGGTGGGCACTGGAGCTGAGGAGGCAGAAATGGGTCCAGGATCAGGGGCAGGCACAGGGCAGGGGAGGCTGAGCCCCTGCAGCTCCAGGGTGGGAGTGCTGCAGGCTGAGTTTGTGGGTCTGAGGGGCAAACAGAGCTCCAGGGCTTCGTTTGGAGCTCAGCCTCTGATCACTGCCCCAAGGAACAAAGCTCAGCCATGATGCAAACAAACGTGCTGAGCCACCTGATCCCACTGGAGATGTCCCTGCTCACTGCAGGGGGGTTGGACCAGGGGGGCTCTCAAGGTCCCTTCCAACCCAAACTATTCTATGGTTCCATGAAACAACTCCTCTGCACCTTGGAAGTGAATTTCCACTCTCCTTGATGCTACTGTACAGTAGCTGAACAGCCTTCATCACCCCCTGAAAGTAAATTCTGCATTCCAAACCTGGATTGGAACTTGCAGCTTTGTTTGTAATTAGGATGAAGCAAAATCTTTTCTGTAAACCCCAAAGGTTCCTTGTTTGTTTCTGACAGATGTGGTCAGATTCTCTGCCCTCTTTCACCACAACAAATCAATAGTTACTGTATTAAAGTCACTGGATTCACACAATCCAAAATCAATGCAAAGCAGAAAGCAAACAAATCCATGTATTACACTAACAGGTAATATTTTTTCTCTCATATTGTGATTGATGTTCCATACCAGAGGTGTTTTCCCCTCCTTATTTGCATTGAGCCAGCACCTCTCATCTTCTTTGCTTTTCCATCCCTCCTCTCTCACACCTGCCCCTTCTCACCTCCAGGCTGAGGCCATCAACAAAGGTGGTTGTGCCTCTGTGGTATTTCAGAAGGGAAAAAAACTGCTGTGCAACAACAGCTGGGCCAGAGGAGTGAGAAGAAGTGAGAGGAGCAGCTCTGCCAACCCCAGGGTCAGTGCAGAAGGACAGACAGGAGATTCCTCTGCAGCCCATGGGGGTCTGTGGGGAGCAGAGACCCCCCTAAAGCCCCTGGAGAGCCCCAGAGCAGAGCAGGGGGATGCTGGAAGGAGGCTGGGACTGTGGGGAGCTCAGGATGGGGCAGGCTCCTGGCAGGACCTGTGCAGAGAGGAGCTGAGGGGACCCAGGTTTGCTGGCAGGACTTTGTGACCCTGAGGATGACCCAGGTTTGCTGGCAGGACTTTGTGACCCTGTGGGTGACCCAGGCTGGGGCAGGCTGTGCCTGACCCCAAGGGAGGAACATGGAGAGCTGCAGCCCATGGGAAGGACTCAGCCTGGAGCTCATGAAGGAGGGTCTGCCATGGGGCACCCTGTGCTGCAGCAGGGGGATGGAGGGAGGAGGAAGGAGCAGGGGAGATGAAGTTGAGAGGAATGGTGGATTGGTCTGTGGGTCTGCTGGTGGATAAAACTAGCACTAGGAGATAAAAGAAACAATGGGAAGAATCCCACTGATTGATGAGTGGAGAAAGAGATTTGCTTTAACAAATAAACTTTAGGTTTGCTGATAAATGAAATCAGATACTGAAAGGTGAAAGAAACAATGGGGGAAACCCCTAAATTCTGTAAGAATTAAAATTAAAAGGGAGGGTTATATATTAGAGAGAAATCTTTGTTATCAGGTGTTCTGGGAAGTCTGTACCTCTCAACTATCTCAGCCAATGGGGGAAAAAGAGAAGGGAAATGTGGCAGGGAAATTGGGATAAAAAGGAGGCTGAGTCCTCCAAAAATTGGAGAGATCCCAGGGGAATGCCCCGTGGCCTCTCCCTTTATTCAAATAAAGTTACAGGACTCCTCTGTCTCCTTTTTGGACATAAACCCCTGGTGTTTGTGGATTACTTTTCCTGACATTAGAGTGATGTGAGCAGAACACAACCCACAGTCCCTGCTCCCCTGGGCTGCCTGGGGGGAGGAGTTGAACACTGGAGACTGAAGTTGAGTCCAGGAAGAAAGCACTGGTGGAGGGAAGGTGCTTTTAGATTTTCCCTTATTTCCTGCTATCACACTCTGATTAATTGTCACAAATTAAATGGATTTCCCCAAGCAGAGTCTGTTCTGTCCATGACAGCCATGGCTCTCTGTACTAACCTCCATTTTGCTATATTTTTCTCCCTCCCTGTCCATTTGAGGAGGGGGCTGATGGAGCAGCTTGGGTGGGCTCATGACATCCCTCTCCAGTGCATTTTGTCCAACGTATTTTTTTTAATCAGAATTTTCTATTTCCCCTCCTGACCAGAAAGAGAAATGACACAAAACAGTTCCTCCTGTAACATCTTCTGGCCCTGTGCTCTCTTTAACCTCTCCCTGATGGTGCAGGATGAAAGACTGGGATGTTGAGGGAAGTTTGTAGCGGTGTGAACTCATCAGATAAATATTTGCACAACAAGTGTGTAGGCTGGAGCTGAGCTTTTGGCCATCAGAATCTTCTTGCTTTCCATAGAATCATTGAATTGTTTAGGTTGGAAAAGTCCTTCAAGATCTTTAGGTCCAACCATTAGCCCAGCACTGCCAATTCACCACTGAAGCATCTCAGGGAAGAGGTGCTTTTGTCACAGTCAGTGAAAGACCAGAGCTGCTCCAGAGACCTCCTCCCAGGAACTTCAAAAGATCTTCGAGATAAAGACAGAAGAAGGATTAAAGACCAGAGATAAGGAAAAGGATAATGCAGGTTTCTGCCTACTCTTTCTGAAGAGCTACAGGCACAGACCCAAGGCCAAGCACCTGGACTGAATCTGTTCAAAAGGGTGAATAGCAGGCAGGAGCCTGCCTCTGTTCCCTCTAAGAGAGATGTCTGAGAGGTGCAGGCAGGACCTCAGAGGAGCCAGGAAGGTGAAACATGGCTCTTCCTCTGCAGAGAAGTCCCTTCTCTCTAGAAAAAGTATTGTGCAACTGGTGTTTCTTGTGCACTTCAGCCACTCATTTTTTAAAGGGAATGCATGTCTTATATCATTGTATTTTTAATGAAGAACATATTAAAAAAAAAACCAAAAACCTGGCTAATGAATCCTTTTAGTCCCTACCATTTTTATCTCCATTAGAAGTGTTACCTGGTTACTTAGCACACATTCTCTTTGGTTCCTTTACCATTATTTTCCCTCTATTAGCTCACAATCATTCAATAACAAGCCAGAAGATGAGCTCTTATCTCCTCTTAGAGCCCAGGCAGCTTTATTGCTCTACAGTGCATATGAGATGTACTGAAATGGCCTTTTCCTCTCCAGGTTTGCATGAGGAGCAGACTCCTGCTCTCTCAGCAGTGATTTCCCACCACTGTGACATTCTCCAGCATTCCCATTATCTCTCCCCTGCTCATGGTTTTGGCAGCAGCTCAGCCCTACAGAAGCCAGAGTGACCACAGGGTCCACCCTGAGGTCAGGGTCACCCCTGAAGCAGGGGGCACAGAACTGCCCCAAGGGTTCTTTTCAGGAGGGCAGAACCAGCACTTTTCTTTCCTTAAGCCATCCAAAATGGGAATTTAAGATGTAATTCTTATCGGCAGGATGATCCTTCCAGCGTGTTCCAGCCCTAGGCATGCTGTTTATTTCTCTTCCAGGGTGTTTCCATGCTCCTGGTGCAAAGGCAATCTCTTCCCTGAAATCTGTGCTTGGACGTCAGCTCAGTGAGCCACTGCTCATTGATCGTGGTCATGGCACGTCTCTAGGGTGAAATTCAAGGCTTGAACGTTATTTTTAAAATTTTCTTCTTGTTCTGCAAGCAGGAAAAGTGCACAAGGAGGGAGAGGAACTAATCTAACCACAAAAGTTATTTCTCAGATGTTAAAAAATGCAAATGAAACAATGCTTGCCCACTTTCTACAGATTCATCAGACTCACAGCTGGTTCCCTTGGTCCTCCTACCATGCTTATTTTTTGTTAATTATTTTCTCCAGAAAAATTTCCCTGTTTTCTTGTCAACACTTCCCTCCACCTTTACCTTCCCTCCTGTATGTGATGAATTTCCTCTCAATGTTTTCTTTGGTTGAACCTAACAGGATGTGGAAAAGTTGTTCCTTGCTTTCCAGGAGAAACCTCTTCTTCCTCTTGCTCCTTGAGTTGTCTGTACTGGTGCACCGTGGCTAAATTCCTGCCATTTGTAATTGATAAAAATCCAGACTTTGCTTCAGCATATTTAAATGATACAAGATACAAAGAAGATTGGCCAAGTGCTTCTCATTAACTCTGCTGTAATTATTTTCTCACAATTACACCCTTTTCATTAAGGAAAAAAAAAGGCAGGTAATCACTGAAATTAAATGCAATTCTGGGAAGCCTTGAATGTTCCAAACAAATGACCAGCAGAACCACAAACTGTGCATTTCCACTTCTGCAATCTCTTTGTTCATTTGAGTTCTTTCTTAGAAATTATTCTCAATTTCAAAATGCAGCTGCGAGTGAAAGTTCGGTTCCCATCTGTTCCTGGCTTCATGGTTTCTGCTTCATGAGATCCCTTCCAGAAATGCATTAGTTATACATTCTTGCAGAGCAAATGTGGGTATTGTCTGCAGAGGCATTTACTGTGGCAGCCACCAGGCATTAATAAACATGACACCTCTCCTGTGCTCTTTGAGCAGGGAGGTTTCTGCATTGCCATCCACAAACAGCACCCCCGTTAAACAGGTAGAGCTGTGCAGTGATTATCAGGTAAAAAGCCTCAGCTAATGAGTGAACCAGTCTTTGGAACAACTGGTAAGAGCTGTAATGCAAATCCCAGCCCTGAGTCTGAACTCAGCTGGGTGCTATCAGACACGATTATTTATGGCACCCCCTGGGTACCAGCACAAATTCAGCAACAGGAGCTGGGTTTCTGAACACAGGCCTTGCACCCCTTCATGTTTGCAGCAGAATGTGGATGAGGATTAACAGAATAATGTGATGACAGATGACTGAGACTTTTCCCTTTCCTTTAGCACCCTTGTCATTTGAAGTGTTCTAGTACCACCTGCTGAATGCAGAAGAGGACCAAAGCTTTTCCTCTGTGGTGAGATTCCTCGTTTTTCCCATTTTAGTGCTTTTCATCAAGGCTTTTCACAGCCTTTTCCTTGTGCAGAGTTAATAATGACACGCTTGGGTCTGCATGGCATCCGATGGCATGCAATTTAATCTGACATTTTGGAGGTTGCAGATGTAGCTTCACCCTCCAGACCTGCAGCTCCTTCTAGATGGGGCTGGTAGGAGGAACAAGATGGGTTTTCTCTAGGCTGAGAAGCAGCTCTCAGAAGAGGAGCTCTTTCCAACAAGATTGTCACTGCCCATAGCTGAATTCCTGAACTCAGGACTGGGATGGGAGCTGGAAGGAATGCTACTGTGTACTTGGGATTGTGTGGAGTTAAACTCCAAAAAAACAAGGGGAATCTTGTTCATGTTATCACATGTTACGGCCTGAAGTCGACTCATAAAAAAATTTCAGGTTTCTTGTTTGTTTTTGTCTGAATTAAGAAAGAGGGAATTCGTAGTTTGGAACCACAGAGATGTGGGAAACTGAGATGCACATACCAATGTGTGTCTTTGACAAGGATTTGCCTCGGGGATTTACTTTAGAGACTGTTGCTTTTTTATGTTTTGCTTATTGTTTTTTTCCCCCCCCTCCAGGCATTTAGAACATGGCACAGAGCTATGCCTCAGTGGACAGCTTGGAGTGTTTCTTGTGAGGAGCAGCTCCCGTGCTATTTCCAGTTGCATTTATATGTTGGCAGAAGAGCAGGTGTTGATTAACAGGAGAATTCACTTTTGATGTCTTCCAGGCTTGTGCAGCCTTTCCACCTTCCATCCTGCAGCTCTCTCTGCAGGAAACCCCCAGACCACTGTGACCCACCACTCCTCTTGGTGGCTGCACAAAAATCTCAGGAGCTGGGGTGGAGCAGCCTGGCTCCCCAGGAGCTCCCCAGGCAGGGATTTTCCTTGCTGGGTGGAGGGAGCAGCAGCTGAAGGGGTCAGAATGCAGCACTCTCAGCTGAGTGAGTCCCACAGCTGGGGATGCAGGATGGCTGAGCCTTGCACTTACTGTCCATGTTCCTGGAAAAATGAAGGAGTGTGTGAGCTGCCTTGTGGCTGGACTGTCCTCCCTAGCCATGGCATGAATCTGTGAGCACCAGATCAGGGTGTCTCCATCCCTTTGTCAGGGGCTGCCTGGCCACAGCAAGGCTCTGCCTGCTTTGCCTAGTCATCACTCATTCCTTGGTTTCTGCAGCAGGAAACTGAAGCACTGCTTTTTTACCTCATCCTTTTAGCCTTTGATCCCCGTTTCTTCCCAATTCTGCAAACTTTTGGACCGGATGAGTTCTTTTCTACATCCTTTTTTGCATTTGTGTGATTTTGAGCTGTAACCCAGGCAGCTCCTTCAGCTCTGAGAGCTTCTGGAGTGGCTGGCTCTGCAGCATTGTCTGTGCTTCATCAGGGCTTTGCAGGGTTGCAGCTCACATTACCAAGTCTGTGGGATGTGTGTAGTGATGGAGCATCCCTAGGACATTGTGGTCACAAACATGGTTTGGTTTCCATGGTTAATAGAGGGGGAGGCTGGCCTGGGTTATTATTCTGAATTTCCCCATTGAGATTGTAGAGAGCTGGATCTCTACTTGTAAGTGTAAGAACGACAGTTCCTGATGAGTTTCAGTGGATATTTGTATTTGTTCTTCCACAGGTTGTGTGGATACTGGAGGTGTGTCCCTTTTTTCTGTGTTCCTTTTTTTCTATATGCCTATACGTTCTCCAAATGGGCATACAAACATCATCTCCATACAGAGCTCATTATCACAATATCTTTTTAGTTCTCTAAAACATATCAGAAGGGATTTAAGAGGTTAAGAAAACCCATCTTGATGAAATTTGTACCAGTGGCTGGATATATATTGTATTTGCAGGGAATGCCTGATGAAGGCAGGAATGATGCATCTGACTCCATGTTCTCAGAAGGCTAATTTATTACTTTATAATACTATATTATATTCAAGAATACTATACTAAAGAATACAGAAAAGATACTTACAGAATGCTAAAAAGATAATAATGAAAACTTGTGACTCTTTCCAGAGTCCCAGCACAGATTGGCACTGACTGGCCAATAAGTCAAAACAACTCACAGCACAATCCAATGGAACAATCACCTGTGGGTAAACAATCTCCAAACACATTCCACATGTGAGCACAACACAAGAGAAGCAAATGAGATAAGAGTTGTTTTCCTTTTCTCTAAAGCTTCTCAGCTTCCCAGGAGAAAAGCCCTGGGTGAAGGGATTTTTCCAGAGAATGTGAATGCCACTGATATATTTCAGCTGAGTGAGTTTCCTGCGCAGCTGAACACACTGTGTGCTTTCTGACAGAGCTGTGCAGTGCTTGGCTCTCAGTCAGCACCTGACAGAATCATCAAGGTTGGAAAAGATGCAGAGTTAGCAAATATGTGGGGGGAGATCCCAGCCAGTGTCCAGAGCTGGCATCTTTTCTGCAAGTCCCATAACATTTAGTATTTCTTAAGTGCCAGGTTTTGGAGTAGTGGCAGTGTACTCTCTCCCAGCTGGAAAAATATCCCCTTAATAGACATACAGGAAAGCTTCAGAGACCAAAATACAGCCTGAAATTCAAAAAGGAGAAACTACCTGCAGCCAAAAATTGACAAAATTAGTGAATACCTGTGGCAGCTCAGTAAAGTGCAGTGCCTGAGTGTAGCATTACGCTGGGCTTAAGTCTCCTATCACAAACTGTGTGCAGAACATAAAGATGGTCCTTGACTCAAAGTTTTTATGTACTGGTTTTTATTTTAAAACTCATTTTAAGTTGGTGCTATGATTTCTGGCTTCTTGAGATAGTAATGAAGGGCAGTACTTGTACTCAGAGTGGAACTGGTCTGCTGCTGACCCCTGAACGTCCTGAGTTTGATATCCTGTGGTGTCATGCTGAGATCTGCCATGGCAAAAGCCCAGAGACCAGGTGGTGAGCAGCTTCAAACCTCTATTTAGTGTGCTTCAAACCAAGGGTTTGCAGGAAAAGTCATTTAAAGTTGAATGGAAGCACTGAAAAATGTCTGCAGAGAGAAGAGAAATACCAGCTCTATTAATTTCTTGGGGTTTTTGTAATGAAGCTGAAGTAAAATTTAGAAATGCCATTTAGAACTGCAAAATACAAAGGTGACATTTTGAACACTGCAAAGCAAAGAAAGTTTAATCTCTCTTTTAGAAAATGAAGTGGAGATTTTCCCTTCCAATTCACTCTCCAGCCTCATCACCAAGCACTGGCACCCCCTCCAGCCCTCCCCCTGGTGCTGTGGGGTGTGCTGGTGCTTTACAGTCCTGCACACAGAGGTGAGGATCCTCAGGGGGGCCATGTGGAACAGAAACCTTATTGTGTTTGCTGGGCACCCTTGACAAAGGCAGGAATGATGCATCTGACTCCATGTCCTCAGAAGGCTAATTTATTACTTTATAATAGTATATTATAATAAAGAATACTATACTATACTAAAGAATACAGAAGGGATACTTACAGAATGCTAAAAAGATAATAATGAAAACTCCTGACTCTTTCCAGAGTCCTAGCTTGGCTCTCATTGGCCAGAGAGTCAAAATAACTCACAGCAGACTCCAATGAAACAGTCACCTGTGGGTAAGCAATCTCCAAACACATTCCACATGTGAGCACAACACAGGAGAAGCAAATGAGAGAAGAATTGTTCTCCTTTTCTCTGAGGCCTCTCTCTGCCTTTCTGCTTCCCAGGAGAAAAACCCTGGGCAAAATAATTTTTTCAGAGAATGTGAATGCCACAAAACCTCCCACCTGTCTGGCCTCCCCCTTCACCCCATCACGGGCAAAGGCCTCCCCTGCGAGGGGCAGGAGGTGACAGGTTCAGGTGACAACAGCAGAGCCACTGCCCGCTCTGGTGAGCCACCCTCAGCCATCCCTGAAGTACAGGGGACTTCACAAGGAATATTTAGGGGTTCAGGATTCATCTGGGGTTGTCTGGTAAAAATGCCACTCAAATCCTCCAACTCTTCCTCTAGAAATTTCTTTTCCCTGTTGACTGTCCAGCCTCTGTTTCCCTTATCAGCACAAGAAGTGGTGAAGCTGCTCTTCCAACATCAAAGAGAGAGAAGGGAACTATTTAAAAGGAACCCAGGCATAAAAAACACATTTTGAGCTTGTGGGATCAGAGGCAGTCTGCCTGCCTGTCACTGCTGGAAAGGGGAAAGGAAAGGGGAAAGGGGAAAGGGGAAAGGGGAAAGGAAAGGGAAAGGGAAAGGGAAAGGAAAGGGGAAAGGAAAAAGGAAAGGAAAGAGGGGAAAGGAAAAAGGAAAGGAAAGAGGGGAAAGGAAAGAGGGGAAAGGAAAGGAAAGGAAAGGAAAGGAAAGGAAAGGAAAGGAAAGGAAAGGAAAGGAAAGGAAAGGAAAGGAAAGGAAAGGAAAGGAAAGGAAAGGAAAGGAAAGGAAAGGAAAGGAAAGGAAAGGAAAGGAAAGGAAAGGAAAGGAAAGGAAAGGAAAGGAAAGGAAAGGAAAGGAAAGGAAAGGAAAGGAAAGGAAAGGAAAGGAGGAGGAAAGGAAAGGAAAGGGGAAAGGGGAAAGGGGAAAGGGGAAAGGGAAGGGGAAGCGGAAAGGAAAGGACTCTTTGTCATCATGGCACTGTGGGAGGTCAGCTGGTCAAATACTTCAACAAGAGTTGATGGTACCAGGAAGATCAGACAGAGGGAAAAATAAGACTTACCAGTTCTGCCTGGTCATTTTTTCACAACTGTAAGCAGGAAGGTTGTTTTGTGACTGGCAGGAAATTAAATTTTTTATCCTTTGACCCTTTGTCTTGTAAATTTCTGGCAGTGAAGTGAGATGGAAGGGACTAACCATGACAGAAAAGTGGAATGATATTATGGCTTTGAGACTCCAAAACTCTGTGTTTAGTGCTTAGTTTAGTGCTTTCAGCCTCAGCCAGGGCGGGACAGAAAACTTACAGCAGTGATCTGTGTATTGTGAATTGGATTGCAGGTGAAAGTGAAGTCAAACTTAGAACCACAAAATTGTTTAGGTTGGAAAAGACCTTTAAGATCATCCAGTCCAAGCTCTAACTCAGCACTGCCAAGTCCACCACCAAACCATATCCCTAAGGGGCACATGTTCCTGATTTTGGAACACTTCCAGGGCTGGTGACTCCACCACAGCCTTGAGCAGCCAGTTACAATGCTTGACAACCTCCTTGGTGAAGAAATTCTTCCTAACATCCAACCTAAACCTCCTCTGGTGCAACTTGTGACCATTTTCTCTCACCCTGTCATTTGTTACTTTGGGCATCCCATGAGCAGCGTAAGGTGGCAAACAGATCTCTTTGCTGTGGAGGTGTGTTGGGAAAAATCACTGTAGAGAGAGTTGGGAACTTCACTGCTGTGTCCATGATTTTTGTGAGGGAAAAAAACCAATCAGATTTTGCCCAAGTTTTTTTGCCTTTTTTTTTTTTGTTTGTGTTTTTGGTTTTTTTTTTTTTTTTTTTTTTTTTTTTTTTTTTTTTTTTGCTAGGTATTCCCTTGTAGGACTCCTAATATCAAAAGAACCACCATGAGTAGTTTGAGTTGCTACAGCTGTTACCTAAGTTACACCATAAAATACTGCAACTTCACCCCAGCTCTGTCCCTTGCTGATTTCTGTTCCTGTCACTGGCATTTTTCTCCGGTGTCAGAGTGGCTGAAGGGATTCAGTGGAAGAAGGCTGCTCAATAAAAGAACAAATCCAGGCAGGATGTTACAGACATGATGGACTTCTCTGGGGAGGAAAGCCAAGGCTGCCAGCGCTGTGCCCTGACAGTTCCAGTGGCACAGCACAGGCTTGGAGGTGATTTTCTCTGAGGTGGGTGAAACCTCTTTGGAAGTGAGATGTTTAATCAGCACCTCTAATGTGAGGCCATGTCACAGATGCTTAAGCAGGAGCTTGTATTCATAAAAGCAAATGTGAAATTACTCAGGAGTGCCTTCCCAGCAGCTTGGAGGATTTGTAGAGCGTGGTACAGGAGGGAGCACGAGTGGGTGGTGAGAAGCAGTGCAGGTAGTAAAGAAAGCTTTAATGGCTCCTGCCATCCTGTGTGCCTCTGGGACTGGGGATTGGGACCCAGTGCTGGCTGAACAGGAAGCAGTGAAGTTCTTTGTGCTTGCTGGCTCATCCTACACTCAGCAAAGCTGTGCTCTGGATGTGCACAAAGGTGGTGACAGCAGAGACTGAGCCTCTGCTTCTGCCTTGCACCCCATGCAGAACCCCCAGGTACAGAGCTCTTAAATAGAGAGGGGCCATGGGTAAGACAGCAGAAGTAGCCAGCTCTTTAAGGAGAATTGTGAGCTAGCCAAGGCACAGCATGAAATAGAAAAAAAAGGTCACAAACTTGGGTGTGGCTAGAAAGGATTTAAAGCCCAGAGGAGGATTTAAAACCCAAAGGAGATAAAATCAGGTCTCTGTCAAGAGGAGTCAGTTTTCCTTGGAACACAAAACATGTGGGCAGCATCTTTCCATGACCAGCAAATGCTGAACATGCTGGGAGCCCGCCAGCAAATCTCACCTTTTGAAACAGCAAACCAGCTCAAAGAATGATACACAACCTGCTCCAGAGCTTTTCCCATGGAACAGAGGAAAGCATGGATATCAAATTTGCAGGGCTGCCCCAATGAGGGGGGAGAAATGATGCATCTGACTCCATCTTATCAGAAGGCTAATTAATTAGTTTATTATACTATATTATTCTGTATTATATTACACTATGTTACATTACATCTAAACTGAATCTGTCAAGCACTCAACTCTGCTCACACTGCACAGGATCTCATGACTGTCACCTGACAGTCCCACACACACACACTTGGCCCTCATAGGGCAAGGAGACAAAACACCATCACTCTGGGTAAACAATCTCCATACTGCATTCTACTTTTGCACAAACACAGGCACAGCAAATGATAAGAATTGTTTTTCCTTTCTCTGAGGTTCGGAGAATGTGAATCTCAGAAATATTCTTGGGAAGAATTGTGCCTTGCTTTTCTCTGTGACGAGCAATGGAGCTACACATGGAAATATTGGGAGTTACAGATATGCAGGGCAGCACAGAAGGTAAAAATCCATCATCAGAAAAAGACTCAGGGACTGGGCAATGCATTTGGGCCAGCTGGTGTCACTGGCAGAGGTGTGACATTCACAGCAGTTCTGTGGGGCTGGAGAAAACTTTGGGTTGGAAAGGACTCCAGCAGTTGGGAGTCAGGTCAGGTTTCCTTCAACTTCTCCTTCAACTTCCCCCCAGTCCCATTTGGATAATGCAGGATCTCCCAGAGTCTGGAGGAAGCACAGCAGGAGGTGTTTCTTTCCATTTTCTTACTCTGACCTTTGCTGGAAAGCAAGAGGCTGGTGGAGCATGAGCTCCCTGTGCATCTGGGTTTAATATGCATGAGGAAAAAATTGATCCTCTGCTGCCTCGTGACATTATGGAATTCTGAGTAAAAGTCATAAATTCAACCTGCAAGACCAGAGAAATAAGTGATTATGAAAAAAAAAAAAAAAAGGAAAATGAGGGAAGCAGTTCTGTTAACTGCAGGCACAGTGGAAAAACTGGCAAGAAAAAGGGGCTACCACAAATGAAATACCATCCAGGAAAAATAAAAAATTTAATTAAAAACTGAAATTACTCCCCAGCTCTCTGAAAGATGGACACAGAACTCAAGGAGCTGATGGTGGTGGGAGAAACACAATCTCCCCACATCTCATTTCCATCTGTGTGGGTTAACAACAACAGGAATTTGGTTCCTTTCATAACCAGATGTGTGGTGGATCCCAGCTGAGCCATCTCTGAGGTGAGATGAGCTGTGCAGGTCAGTGAACAGGTCCCATGCACAGCCACCTCTGTGGTGTCCACAGGTGATGTGAGGGACAGGTCTGCCACCCCAAAGGATGTGGGGATCCAACAAGGACCCTGGCCCTGCACAATGGTTGGGCAAATCCTCTCTGGGGGTTTCCTTCAGGCCAGCATGGGGGGTTTGGAGTTGCCCTGAAGGTTTGTCTGTGGCATCTGCATTTTGAGATTGGCCTGGCTGCTCTGCAGGGAAGATTTTTGCAGAAGAAGATGCAAGAGCCTGAAGCTGCATTTTGGGAAGAGAGGATGTGTTTGGATCTGTGTGTATGTGAGGCAGGGCAGGGATCATGAGCTCAGTGTTGATTGTGGGTGAAATCAGGTTGGTGGGAGAAGAAATGGGGTAAGGATGAAGCTGAGCTCCCACTGTTACCCTCAAACACTTGAAATGCTGTCCAGCACTTGCTAAGGATCCTCAGGCCCAAGACACATTTGGATCAGAATTTGGGAGATGCTCTTCGATGTGGATACAGCTTTGTTCAATACAAGTTGTGCTGTGCTGGTTCAGCCAAAAAAAAAATATACTGGGGGAAAGCAGATGGCAGCAAACAAAATTAAGTCACTTTTAAGATTCTTATCCATTAGCACAGACATATAACTCCCTGAAGACTGTAGCAGGTTGGGTTTTGGTTTTTCTGTATTAAATTTTTAACATTGCAAGTAGAAGTAAATCCAGAGGATGAGGGGAAACTGCCTTTGGAGCAGAACAAAGCCTGCAGCACCTTGAAATGGTGGCTCTGAGCCTGTGCATTGTTCCTGGCACATTTGGGAAGCTCATGGAGAAAGCATAACAAAGCATGGCTATTGAATTTCAAATAAATATATAAAGCACCTAAATACTTCTCAATTTATTCACTAAAATATCTTCTACCTTTTCTGCATATTGAACCCTCTACAAAAGCTAGTTATAGAAACACTAGCTGTGGGTAACTGGATTTGCCTGTTTGATGTGCAGGATTTGAGTGCTTTGGAGGGGATTGAATGAGTGTCTCAGCATGCAAAACCAGCACAGATACACCTGACAGGATCATCTGAGAGGCAATGCAAATAGAAATTTCGATAGAGAGATAACAGTGACACTAAGGCAGTCACAGATCCAATGGGTATAATCCAAAAGAATTCCCCAAAGTGGAGATTTCAGCTCCTGTGGTGGGTGTTTTCTAAATGATCACTGCCTGCTTGGTTTAACAAACGAGACTTTTATTCCCTTCATTGATTTTACATGGGCAGAGAGGGATAGGACAAGGGGGGGATGGTTTTAAAACAAAAGAGAAGAGATTTAGGTTAGATGTTCAGAAGAAATTCTTCAGTCAGAGGGTGGTGAGGCCCTGGCACAGGGTGCCCAGAGCAGCTGTGGCTGCCCCATCATCGCTGGCAGTGTTCAAGGCTGGGCTGCATGGGGCTCTGAGCAGCCTGGGATAGGGGAAGGTGACCCTGCCCACAGCAGAGGTGTTGGAAAAGGTCCTTCCAACCCAAGCCCTTCTGTGATTTCACACTTTCATCTATGAGTAGCATTGTTTTATCCTTCTCAAGCCATATATTGTGTTCCCAGTCCTTGAAAGGCCATGTGTCCATGCTCTCCTGGCTGAGTTTGATTCTTGCACGAGGACAGATGCAGACATTCCCAGCCAGAAACATCCTCCAGCCCTTCCCTGGCTGCAAGCTTGAAATTAACTTGTTTTCCCAAATTAAGCTTTGCTTCTTTCCAATGGCTCCTTCACTTGGAAAACAGTTGAATTTGGAACCCCAAGGTCCAGACAAAAACCCATCTGCACATCAGCAGGCTGCAAACACACGGCAGGTTTCTATTATTTACAAGTGTCAATAGCATGGAAGTGTTTTCTAAACCACAAAGTGAAGAGCTCCCAGGGCAGCTGGGCAGTGCTGCATGGGAGCAGTAATGGGCATTACCATATATCTTGTTCTGAGGTTTATGTACTTTGCACTGCTTTCAAAGCAGCCTTCCTGTTAAAAAAAAAAATAGATTTGGGGAATCAAAGTTGTTCTTTGAACAAAAATGTTCTGAAAGAGCCGTTCAGAAGAGAGGAGTTAAATGCTGCACTGGGTTTCTGAAATGCTGGGAATATTCTCAGGCACTGCTTCATATGACAGGTTAGAAAAGGGTATTATTTAAAGTAGAGTTGGTTAAAATTATGGATGTTCAGCACTATGAAATACCCCCCAGCCAATCTACCCAAGGTTTTTTCATAAAAGCTTTTCACATAACAGGCAGAGCCTGCCTTGATATCTTCAGCAGCTGCTTTTAAATTGCCTGCAAACTGTGAACAAAGTGGAGACAGCATGTGAAAACCCACACATTCCTTACTACAGAGGATTTCATGCCTTTTCTGTCAAAAGATAACTACTACTATGAGCAGTTCAGGACAAGAAATCACAGCCCTGAAGCAAGCAGTGGGATACCAGGACAAGTTGAGTGTAATGTGTGGAGTGATCTCACTTTGTGACACTGATCCAGCCTCTCCAAAATGCTTTGTGGGCACTGACTGGACCTGTCAAAGGGCTGCTGTGGTGTGGAGGGGCTGTTTCTGTGCCCCCCACACCTTCAAGGTGGTCTCAGCATCCCCTCCTGCAGTGAAACCTCCCATTCTCCAGGTGGGCTAGAGGAGTGGGAGCAACGTGGAGCCTTGCTGTGTGATGTGCCATTTGCAAACAGGAATAACACAGAGATGTGAGGAGGAAAAAAAGGAATAAAATGCTTCATTTGCCTCGAGCTTGTGTATGTGGACTGAAAATACACAAGCAAGTGTCCTGGGTTAACTGTATGATGATTTATCCCCAATTGTCTGTTCTGTTTATGCTGAATAATAAGTTTTGCACCTTTAAGACTTGTTCCAAGAATGAAGGAGGGAGAGAAGCAGCAGTTTGTTTTCAGACACTGCACTCACTCCTCCGCATTCCCGCTCCTGGACTGTGATGTCTGCAGATGGACAGACAGCAGGACACAGCTCTCCTCTGCTTTAGTTAGTTTAGCTAGCTGAGGCAAAGAAGTTCCCTGGACTGTGTTTTTTTTCCTTTTCTTTGGACTTTGTGAAAAATGCGTATTTTATTATTGGCTTTTCAAAAATATTAGAATGAATATTATATGAGTTGTGTTAGAAAGTTGTGCTGCATTAATTCTCTTAAGTAGTGTGTTAAATATAGCTTTAGGTTATAACATAATGTTAAAATAGAAACTATGCTATGTAAGATACTTTTTTCAAAGAAAGGACTCACACTGAGATAGCAGCCACAGGACACCCCAATCTTTCACAGAAAGAGAATTTATTGCTCCCTTATCAGAAGAAATGAACTTCTTCCCGCCTCGCTCAGCCCTGAAGATGCCATCAGGATTCAGAGGAAGAAGCTGACACTGCCCAGACAGAATCCTGTGTTTGAATGGAATTTATGCATCATGTATGAGGTGTATGAACATGCAACAGGCTGTTGTTTTTAAGGGTTAATCCTCTGTTAAGGTGAGTCCTTTTTTGGGCTTATGCTGCCCAGACAGAGGTACCCGGACTGTCTGTAAATCTTTGCTCTTATTGTCTCATATTGTCCTAATCCAAATTGTCCAAATTATTATTACTCTAATTGTATTACTATTTAATAACCATTTTATTACTATTAAACTTTTACAATTCTAAAAAAGAGTGATTGGTGTTTTTCACACCCAGAGGAGCACCGGCAGCTCCACCTGAGGCCAGAGGGACTGACCAGAGACTGAGCTGAGCTACAGCCCACAGAGGGGACTTTCTGGGTTTGTCATCTCTTTTGGAGCAGCAAGGGGTTTTATTGTTTAATAGTGTTTGGGTTTATTGTTTAATAAACAGTTTTTTTCACTTTTCTCTAAGGAGGTATTTTCTCCCGGACTGGTTGGGAGAGGGGCAGATGGAATCTGCTTTTCTAGAGGAACCCCGTTGGGGGATTCTCTCCCAAATTTATCCTGCAGCTCCTCTTCCTTCTCCTCTCCTCTTCCTTCTCCTCTCCTCCTACTCTGCACATTTCTCACCATGGAAGGAGACATCGTAAATGTATTTAAAAAAAGATTGCTCTTTAGGAGAATGAGTAGTGGGAATTGCTTCTGTCCCTCCTCAGGCAACAAATTTGGTTGTTGCTGTTAGGAAGCTGCTTTGCAAAAGCAGAGTGCAGCTGAGAAACACCAAACAACTTGAAAGGCAAGAGGTGTCTCTGAAGGGCCTTTCCTACCTCTGCCAGCACTGGGATTCGGATGGAAAACCCCAGCAGGGACGAGATGTTCTGCTCCAGTTTGCACTGCTTGGTCATGTTTGTCTTAGAGCTGATTTGTTAGCCCATTTTTCTTTTTTAAAACAACATTTCTCACATGAATCAGATAAAATCCCAGTAAATGTTATGGCCCCAGAATTGCTGGTGTGTGTTGGGAATTGCTGCTGTGAAAAGCCAAAGCAGAGTCCCATTCCCAGGCAGTCCTGTAAGGAGCAGGCTGGTTGGGAACAAAACACAGGCTATGTTTTGCCAAACAGTTGGTCCTAGGGGCAGCACCAAGGGCATGGGACCTACAGATCATCCAGCCCAACTGCCTGACCCTTTCAGGGCTCGCCAGTTTGAAGGAAATTGTTGAAGGCATTGTCCAGAAGCCTTGGTGGGAAGTTGTGATGGTGTCCTAGGATGAGGGAAGAGATGAGAATGCTGACTCCATGTTTCAGAAGGCTTGACTTATTATTTTATGATATAAAGTATAATAAAACTATACTAAAAGAATAGAAGAAAGGATTTCATCAGAAGGCTGGCTAAGAATAGAAAAGGAATTAATAACAAAGGCTCAGACTGACTGAAACAGTCCAGACAGCTGGACTGTGGTTGGCCATTAATTGGAAACAACCACACGAGACCAACCCCAGATCCACCTGTTGCATTCCACAGCAGCAGATATCATTGCTTACATTTTGTTCCTGGGGTCTCTCAGCTTCTCAGGAGGAAAAATCCTAAGGAAAGGATTTTTCAGAAAATATCATGGCTACAGGAAGTGACCATCTCTTTACCAGCCTGCTCCACTGTCCAGCCACCCTCTCTGCACAGAAATGTTTCCCAACATCTACTGCCCTTCTCAGGATCCACAGCCAAAGGTCACACCTCTCACAGGAGAGTGAGTTATGAACCACTGCCCTCTCTCCTGCACCAGAGGTACTCTGCCCCTCGCTCCTCTTCATCCTCTTCATCCCCTGCAGACTCCAATTAATGCACTTGCTTAACTCCAAGGTTCCTGGTCTCCTCACAGGGACCTGGAGATAGCCTTGCCATTTGTCTAAAACATTGCAGTGGTGGTCTGAAAGTTCAGATTTCAAAAGAAAAAAGAAGAAATGGAGATTTTGAAATGTTCTTTAGTTCCACTACTGGCTCAGAGTGTAACCAGCACCAACCCAGCTGTATTTGGGTGGCCCAGACTGACTTTCTAAGGTGACTTCCATGACTATTCAACTAAATCATTTGGTCCTTTAATTTCAGTTTGATTAGCAGCATTCTAAACACCTCAAATGGTTGCTTATTGCTGTTAATTTTAGAACATGATAATTCAAGAAAGAAGAAACTTTTATCATTAATAACTACTACTTTAGGGAAAACTCAGCTGAAATGTACTCTGGAGTATCTCTTTGGTGTTTAATTTTTCTGAAATATGTTGTGGAATTAGAATGCATGAAAAATGCAAATGAGTTCACTTGGAGACAAAATATTGCCAATGTATTGGGAAAGATGGCATAGACAGGATTTCCTAAATGGAAAACTCTTCTTGATGAAGATTTTCTACTGGAACAGGAAAAAAGACCTGGAGACCCAGACTAAAACAACAACTCACTGCTTAACTGAAGAAAAGCATTATTTTTGTAGATGTAGTGCATAAATAAGAGACTTCCTAATATCTGATGTTTCTATTTTCATTGGTGCTTCTTAGGCATCAGTGATCACTTTATATCTGCAGTATAGAGGAAAAATGCAATTGAAAATGCCAAGAAATTATGATCTAGATAATTTATTATTTGTAAAAGTAATTAGAATTCTACACTTGGTCTGATTTAGGTCTGATAATGACCTAAGTGAATGCTGCTGAATATTTCCAGATAGGCCTATGAATCTGTGAAGTTCATGCTTCTTCAGGGACAGTCTGGGAACACAGCACACATCCATCTTGACTTTTTCCCTAATTTAAACAAAAAAACCCATTTCAGATCAAGATTCTTTCTTTCTTTCACATAAAATTCAGCTTCTGGCTCCTTTACTGTGTGTGTAACTTACCTAATATCTGATGAATGAGATATTTATAATTTTTGTCTCTATTCTAACTGGTGACAGCTTCTGGCAGTCTGAACCAGCCAAGTGGATCCTGCATGCAGATAAAATTGAGGCCAGCAGCCAGATCTCCAGGCACATTCCCAGTGTCCAGGCAGGTCCATGACCAAGCCATGGCAAGGTGGGTCAGCCTGGGATAACAGCCATGTGTGGAGAGGAAGCTGCAGATCCTGTGTCCCTCACTCAGTCCCTGGCCAAGGAAAAGCTGATTTTCCAAATGCAGACTCACCTTGGGGCTATATCTCCCACAAAAACTCACATTTCCTGGTGTTGTCAGATGTTGTCGAGGCCACACCTGCTGCTGCTTCCCCAGGACAGTAGCTCTTCCAAAGAATTGTGGAGGGAATTGTAACTTTTCCAAAAACTTCATTTTTCTCTCTCATTTTTTTTTTTACTCTTTAGCACATTTCTTAGTGAATTTTATGACTTCATGGATAGAAAGACCCTACAATTGGGGTAGTCCAGGAGCATCTCAGATACACCTCCTTGGTTATGAATTCAGTCTGGTACCAGGAAACAGTTAAGGGGGCAAAGAGGTGGTCCCTGTTACCTCAATAGATAGTTCCTATTTTATTTTTTTAAATTTTTTTTTCTTTTTGGTAAATCAGCAAGTTGTCCTGCCAGTTTTCATCCATATCCCAGGTAGTTACTGAGTCTATCAGGGCTCTTTGGCTTAATCCAACCAGACAGGCATCCTTTGGGTAATTTTTGGGAAGTGCAGCCAAGGCTCAGTGATTAATTGTTCTAAATGGAGAGAAAGCTCTAAATCATTTTCCATGGCTCCTGCTCTGCAATGAGCATCCCCAAATCTTTGAGTTGGATTTTTTTTTCTGGTAATTTTCTTAAGCATGGCTAAATTTTGGCAGCAATCTGCATTCTGACATCTGGATTTAGATTAGTGTCAGTTCTGAAGCTTTCCTACCAGGATAAGGAAAAGTTTGAGGACCAAGGAGGGTTTGCTCTGAGCCTTGAAGTGATGTTCCAAGGGTGGGTGAAGTCCTGGAAGTCTTCAGGTCTTTAATACCAGGCTTAAGCACTGCCCAAATCCAAACACCGCTGTAATGTGGTTTTTTTTCCTCCTGCCATTAACATGCCTCTGGGCACTTCTTGTACTCACTGCAGTTTTCTCAGTGCCTATCATTGACCATTTGGATCAAGAAAGTGGTTTGCTGTGGGTTTTTTTTTGGATTAGCAGGCTGGGAGTCTGAGGCTGCATTAATGTTAATGTCAGCATCTCAGATTTTGGCTTCAGGGCAGTAATTTTTAAACATGAGGAAGAGGGAGGATCGAAGTATTTGAGGCAGCTGAATTCAGAACTCAGGCAGAAGCTGGAGAAACAATCCCAGATCCCCGAGTGACTGTTGGCACCATACCACAATGCACACTCTAATTATCATTTCTATAGGTTTCCACTCTTGTTTTGTTCAGAAGCCTCAGGCCTTCTGCTACTTCTGGATAGAATCTTTCAGAAAAAACCCCAGATTTTTGCTTCCAAGTAATGGTAAGCTGCTTGGTTAGCTCTTCTCACAGTTAACAGCTTTGGAAAAATTTACCTTCATTGTATGTGGTTGAACTTCACTTTGGTCCCTGCTGAGGAGGGTCCCTGTTGTCAAAGTGAGAGAGGACAGGAGGATGGAAAGCAGGCAAGGGAGAAGCTCAGATCCATGGTTTCCTACAGGAAAGGGATGGCAAGAGCCTCATGAAGCACCAGTGAGTTCCTCAGGGAGGAGATTTCTTTCCTCTACCCACTTCATCTCCTGACATGTGAACACAGCTTCCAAATCCCAGCACAGCAGCGAATCACCACTCAAACCCAGATCCTGTGCCATGCAAACAGTCATGGGAGACACACCAGGGAGGGCAGTACAGGTGCTCAGGAGGCAGGGAATGTGCTGCTCCATGGTGCTACACTTGAGCCTTAATTGCTGGGATGAAATTTTTAATTTAGTGATTTCACTTTGTATAATCCGAAGAGATGTAAAACAGTTCAACACTACCACAGCAGCTCACATGCTGTGATTTGTCTCCATACTAAGCCTTCAGCTTGTGTCCCACTGAAACCCAGCACCAGCCCAGAGCAGCAACAAACTCAGCACTGAGCTCTGAATTCACAGAATGACTGTGTTGGAAGAGACCTTAAAGATCAATGAGTCCAATCCAGCCCCAACACCTCAATTCAACCCTGGCACCCAGTGACACATCCAGGCTTTTTTTAGACACAGCCAGGGATGGTGACTCCACCACCTCTCTGGGCAGCCATTCCAGAACTTTATCACCCTTTCTGTAAAAAACTTTTCCCTAATATCCAACCAATATTTCCCTTGGCACAGCTGGAGGCTGTGTGCTCTGGTTGTGTCAGTGCTGCTGCAGACAGAGCCCAGCCCAGCTGAGCACAGGCACCTTTCAGGAGCTGTGAGAGTGATGAGGGCAGCCCTGAGTCTCCTTTTCTCCAGGCTGAGCACCCCCAGCTCCCTCAGGGGTTCCTCTCAGGGTTTGTGTTCCAGCCCCTCTCCAGCCTCACTGCCTCCTCTGGATGCACTCAAACATCTCAACATCCTTCCCAACCTGAGGGGCCAGAGCTGGACACAGCACCCAGGGTGGGACCTCAGCAGAGTTCTGAACTCAGAACCTTAACTAAAACTGCTGTAAACTCACTTCATCTCTCAGACTTTCCTCCTGAGAAAATCTCCTTTCATGAGTCTGCTCAGTTATGGTGACTTTCTTTTCCATTCAGCCCAAAGGTGATGTCCTGAAGGCTCTTGCACAAGCAATGTCCACAGCTGCTTTACCTGCTGCAAAGCTGCTCTGCTCTGACTGCCCACACAGGGCTGTTTTCTTGTCCCAACCCTTTTCCAGTTGGACTCACAAAATGCCAGGAGATGTTTTTTTGCACACATATCTCTGATATCTGGGGAATGCTTTGAGATCTTAGAGAAATTAAAGAAATCCAATTGGACATTTCCTTTCCAAGATGCTTGGAAAATTTGAGCCCAAGTGTTCAGGTCACTCCAAATTCTGTCTTCTGCTGCTTTTTGAAAATGTAAAAACTGAGCTCAGAACAACTTTCTAGTGTTCCTGTCATTGCTCCCAATATTTATTTTTCGGTTGATTTAGCCTCAGAAAGCAGAAGACCATTCCAGGAGCTCTGACTACATTACTCTGACTTTTCACAGCAGAGCATTTTGTGGTGCGCAGCCAAGTGCTGACTTCAAGGCAGTCTGGCACAACACCTGACTAAAGCTCTCACTTCTATTCCACCACTGACCATCTTGCAGGGCTACCTGCAGAGCTGCACCCCCTCACAATGTAAATACTGTCTAAAATATATGTCTGAAACAAATGTTTCCAAGCTTGGATGAGGAGCTCCTACATCTCTAAGCGTTCAGGTGCCCTGGCAGTCAGACTCACCCACTCTGTGTCTGCTGCTTCTTTCTGAAGTGTGAGCAGGACCAGGCTCCACAAGGGTGAGTGTCCAAGCTGGGATCAAGTTATTGACATCCCACAGAGCCACCACTTCCCTCCCTGGGATGGATTCACTGCCCTCCTCTGTGTTTCAAGGGGAAATCCTTACAGCTTCTCACTTTTTTTCTGCCCACTGCCAACTTTAGCCATTTTTCCTCACTTTAAAAGGCTTTGGGGATGAGTGGGTTCCAAAAGAATATGTACAATAAAATGTGGAGTGATGGCACCAGAGCAGCCCGTGGAGTAGGAGTGTGGGACCAGCCATGCTCAGAGCTCTTCTTGTTTTGGTGCTTTGTTCAGCCAAACAGTGTTTCCCATGCAGATAAACTAATGTGCAAAAACTGTCTTCAGAAATACAAAAGGTCATCTTTACATGAGTCAAAAGAGGACAATTCATATTCTGTAAGACTGCAGAGTTTGCTGGAGCATCACTTCCAACTTCCAAAGCCCAACATCCTGCAAGAGTGACCCTGCCCTGCACCGAGATGTCACTGCTTAACGTCAGTGTGTGCTCCAGAGAGGCACAGAGTGCCAACTGCGACCTTTGGGCAGCAGGAGCTCACCCCTCCCGTTACTCTGGGTGTTGCTGTGCCCCTTCCCTGCTGGCCTGACTCAGATTCAGGTGAGAGGCAGCACCCACGGGAGGTTACAGCACGGTGAGCGCTCCCAGCTCGCTCTTCCGTGGAAACCTGAGCTGCAAATGCCAGGAGTGTTTTGTTCTCCAGCACTGCCAGTCCCACCCTGCTCACCAGAAACTGTCTGCACTGAGAGCTCTTCCTCTCAGCCTTTCTTTCATCTTGCACCTCCCATAAATCCTTTTGGAATCTGCAGCTGGGGAGCAGCAAAAAAACCGAGCTGGGATCACAGCCCTTTGGAGGGAAGGATTTTACAACAGGTAGTAAAAGATAAAGGGGATGGGGTGTGTGTGCACAGATCAAAGGCAAGATCCACACTGCCTGCCTGCCTGGAGCATCTATCTGCAATGTTTAAACATGGGCTGGTGCTGGGGTTTTCTGGGGTACCCGTGTCTGGTCCAGCAGCAGTGGAAGGGAGCTCAGGGGAGCAGCCCACATCAACGGCCAGAGGGGAACAGCAGAGCCTCCAGAACCTTCTGAAGAGCAAGTCGTGGCCAGAAACCTGGCATTTGCAGCTACATATAAATATTTTGTGTATTAACCTTGTGGAAAGTGAGAAACAACCTCTGCCCTCTTCAACAGCCTTCCCAAGCAAGGGCCATCAGCAGCAGCTCAGTGATGCTGGGCACCTCTGTGGGAATGGGGACAGGGATGAGCCAAGGCCAGGCAGGGCAGGGTTGGGGCCCATGGAGAGGCAGAGCAACACCACGAGAACATCACCAACCCAAAGGACAGGGACATGCTTCCAGAGCACAGCATGGGCAATAAGATGGCCCTTGCTCAAGCCAGGCATCTTCTACCTTCTTGCAGTGCAGAATTGCTTGGGAATAACCTGACAATAATTAAGAAACGCAAAGTGCTGCCAAGAGAACAGCACTTACCTGGGTGGTGACTTCCTGCTGTTTGCCTGAAGGATTTTGCAAAGCAAATAAGAACCAGATGGGACCTGTTTAAAACTCATCAATAAGAGGTATATTTTGAAGTACTGCTCATGAGACAGGTGCATCCATGTTTCACTTCTTGAGCACCTTCTCAAAAATCCAGCTGGTGAATCCAACATCCATTTCCACTGGATATTGAAGGGCTAAAAAGCAGTGGCTCTGGCATCTTTAGTGTGGGTGCTTTTGATGTGAAACTGTGGGTTAGAAGGTCAGCCTGATGCTTTGTCTCCAGGACTGAAAATAAGTGCAGCACTTGCAGTTGCCAGTGGAAAAGCTTTTGGTGTGTAACACCCAATTGCAAGAGAGTGATTTCCTTTGGAGACCACAGGAACCAGCACTTAAAACAGCATCAATATTTTTGCCTTTGGACATTCATGTTCTAATTTACAAAGAATGGCCAGTAGTCAAAGAAATAGTGTTTCTTTGTAAACCTGTTAAAAACCTGTAAAAACAGTGCTTCCTTGAAAACTTGTTAAAAAACCATACATTTCCCCATTTTCTGGCAAGGCAGCTGTAGTAGATCTGCTGTTGAGCACGGATTTCATGAACCAGCTCCAAGGAGGTATTTGGGTAACAAGTTATTGAGCTGAAGAAGAAAGTTCCACTGTGCTCTCCCTCATTTCACCAAATAAAAAGAAACCCACATAATTAATTCCTGAGCTTTTCTCTGAACCGTGGTTTAGAGCACCTAAGTCTCATCTTAAACAAAGAGATGCTTCTGTTTCCCAGACCCTCTCACTAACAGGCTGTGGAGTGATTTTCACCCCTGGATTATCCTCAAGTGATAACCCCTGTTCCCACACCTGGGCTCTGCCTCTTTGCCAAGCCCATTTTCACTGTCTCAAGCAGAACCACCAAGCTACAAGAACAGCACAGGGCTGCCAAAAACTCTTCCTGTCTGACCAGCTCTTCCTTCACTTCCAGGAGCCAGTATGAGACCCACACAACTGTGAGTGAAGGTGCCCCACAGCTGCCAGGCACAGGGAGCTGCCTCCTTGGGGGTGGTTGGGCATTCTTCATCCCCACAGGGCATGGAGAGGAAGAGGAGGCTGAGTACAGAGCAGCAAACTGGCAGCTTGTCAGCTCCCCAGCCAGATGAGCCTTACAGCAGAAACTGCAGAGATGTGCTGCCACATCAGCCACATGAACGTCACTGTCTGTCACCTCCACACTCCTGACTCCTCTTTAATCCTCAAACCACTCTCTTTCCCCCGAAATGCCAGTCAAATGGGTGATTGGAGGAGAGATGTTTAAGTTGTAGGCACAACTCCTCGTTCTTCTGTAGCTTCCCCCTGGCGAGTTAGACACAGACAATACACCCACACATCACCAAACAACTTCCACGCAACTCACACAGGTTTTTTTTTCCTAAAGGAAGAAAAAGAAGAAGGAAAAAAGAGGCTATTACATGTTTTACTACTTTAAACACTTGTGAGACATGTAGGTACAAGAATTCTCCTGATGATCCCTCAAGGCAGTAAGAAAGAGAAGACAACATTTTTTTCTCTATTTAAAAAGAAATATAGAAAATTTTTTCATTAATTCCTAGAACACTGTAAGTCAGAGTAGAGACTACATCCCTGCCTCCCACATGCAATCAGACACAGGAACAATACACTCCATTTAATTGCAGGCAAGGATGTGAATTTGAAGAGATAAAGCTATCTGTCATATTGCAATCCAAAGGAATGAAACCTCTGCAAGCTTTTCCTGTTAATCAAAAAGCTCTAGTGGTGCCCAGTGACAGTGGGGGCAAGTGAAAAAACAGGTAGCTCCCTCTCAACATCAGGAAACATTTTTGCTAATGGTGCCTGAGCCCTTGCACAGGTTGCCCAGGGCAGGTGTGGGGTCTCCATCCTTGGAGACACCCAAAAGCCACCTGGACATGGTCCTGGGCTACCAGCTCGAGGTGGCACTGCTTGAGCAGGGAGTGAACCCAGTGAATTCCACCCAACCTCAGTCACTCTGTGAACTCTCAGTCCCATTTCTTAACTCTGTCTGTAGCAGTCTCTGTCTATAATGTCAACCCTTCATGCATAATGATTAATAAAATAGCACTCATTCCTGAGGGATCAGAAGGATTACCAAAACATTCTGCTAATCTCCTCCAGGAAGAGCTCAGGAATTGTTTTATCTCCTCAAATCACATATAATTAATGCAATAAAAAAATTCAACAAGCTATCAGAATTTTCCTTGGTGAAAAGCAGTTTACCTTTGATTCACCTTTCCTTTTATCCTTGATCAGAGAGAGGCTTTAGTAATTAACATTTTGCTGAGACAGGCTTTTTGTCCTTCACACGCTCATTCAGTATTTCTAGTCAAGAGCAAAATAACCAAAATTGAACTAAAATGGTGGATGCAGTGTGACCATTTCCCCATCCCTGGAGGTTTTTCAAAGCCAGGGTGGATGGGGCATGGTGGAAGGCATCCCTGCCAGTGGCAGGGGCGCTTGGAACTAGATGATCCTTAAGGTCTCTTCCAACACAAACCATCCTATGATTCTGTAATTCTAAAAAGAAATGCACGAGTGATTTTGCGTGTGCATGTTTTGTAGGAAAAGTGTTTGTTTGTGTTGATATTTTCCAGTGTGTGGGGGCTGATTGCTGTGCCCAAAGAGAACATGTTTTCCTGGTATGTTTAGATATGCAGTGCTGTATGCTTGGTAGGAAAAACCCAGAACAATTAATCTGGGAAATTGCTGTGTGTATGTTCCCATGTGTCTTCTGTGCTGCTCTGCTCAGAGAGCAAAGGATCCCACACTCACCTGTGTCTAGAAAGTCTCCTAAGGGCATGTGTATAGAAAAGTTACATCCTGGCCCCCAAAAAAACCAATCATTCTTCAGAAACAACATCACCCTACAATGTGGGTAATTCCGGTTTTCACGTCTTTTTGCTGAAGACACAGCCAACTTGGGACTCCAGCAGCCAGAGCCAGGCTGGGTGGCTGTGCTTTTGCCACTTGTAGGAGCATTAGAGGAAGCAAAGTTGGATAAAGAAAGGAGTCTGGAAATGTGCAGTGCTAATTCTACTCTGAGGCATCTCAGAATTCAGGGCAGAGGCAGAAGGCCAGTGGATTTTAGAGAATCACAGAATATGCTGAGTTGGAAGGGACCCACAAGGATCATTGAGTCCAGCTCCTGGACTCCAAGAGTTACACTACATGCCTGGGAGTACTGTCCAAACACTTGAACTCTGTCAGGCTTGGTGTGGTTCAGAGGGCTGTTAGAGCAGCTCTACAAGGTAAGCAAGAAAGATGTTTTGCACTTACACGGGGCTGTGTGAAGCTGAGCATCCAAATGCTGAACAACATGAACACGCTGCTCATTCCACACAGTGTTGGGACATCTCACAAAGCTGGAGGGGACCTGCTCAGTGACAGAGCACATTCTTGCTTTCCTTCCACTGTCAGCACTAAGGTTTGCATAACCCAGGTTATTTAGGTGCTTCATTCCCATTCAAATAAAAATTTAAAAAAGACATCTCTAAGCATGCTGTCATCTCTCAGAACTACACCTGGGAACAATAAAAGGGCTGTTGCTCCGTTTTCCCCCTGCATGGCAGCCGGCAGAAGGAAGCAAACCACAACCCGTCCCTCTCTGCCCTGTGCTGCCACCCTCGAGCAGAACCGAGCACACCCGGCTCACGTCTTGCCGAACAGACCGATCTTGCCGCGGAGGAGCGGGAAGGCGAGCGGGCCAGATGGTGCTTTTGAGTGCCCTCCGTGCTGTGAGGAGCATCCCCTCGCTGTACCACGAGCATCACCGCTGCCGTGGCCGGCGTGCGGCGGGCAGAGCGCTCTGTGTGCCGCCCGCGGCTCCGGCTCCGGTCCTGCGGGACAGAGCCAGCGCCTCTCTCCCTGCTCGCCCTTCTCTGTGCCTCCAGAGCCACCTCTCACCTCGGCAGGCTCTGGGCTGGTGCAGGAGGAGCGCACGGGAGCGCACGGGCAGTACGAGCACAGCTGGAAGCACAGCGCTCTCCATCTCCCGGTGGCCGCGGGTCCCGCCGCGCCGCTCGGGATGCGAGAGCCCCTCCCAAAGAACGGGGCTCCTGGAAGAAACCAATGCCTCTCCCTTAACAGCCATGGAGAGACCGGGGCTGAGATAATTCCCTTTTCCACCAGCATCCCCATCAGTAAGGATCACACCTTTTTTATGGTTTTGAAGTACCCAAGCCAACTGCAATTTCAGAAGGATACCAGTGCAGCCCAGCAGCGTTTTATCACTGCATTTAATCTGGGGCTCCATGACCCATTCAGTTCATCAGGTTTATTTAGTTTACCTTCTCCATGGGCCCTTGAGGAGCAGCCCTGACTGGGAGCACCACCACAGCCCTACAGAGAGTAATAGGCTCCACCAAGCTGTAGAAGAATGTTATCTTAGACAGCACAAGTTCTAACATCATTATAGCACAAGAATTTTGTATCACCAGGGCTTCATACCTCCTCAATGTTTCTGGCAACGCAGCTCCTCTATGCACTGCCAATCCCTGGTCCTTGCAACAGCCATCTGACTCCTCTTACTCCAGACCCCATCAATCCACTCTTTTATACCACTTGTTCTTATTGGCTACAGGTGTGGCCCATTAAGATCAAGCCTGCTTCTAATCTTTAGTAATTGGTCCAGCTGCAGCTCATTGGGGGATAAGATTACCTTCTGTACCACCTTCATTTACCCATACTGTATTCCCCTACAGAAGAACTCCTTGGGGCATCTCCAAGAGCAAGAAGGGAGCCAGGAGAAGCGGTGTGGAATGGGAGCTGCTGCTCAGCTGGGGCTGCCAGGCAGAAGGATGGGGAGCAGGGGTCTGAAAAACAGCCCAGCTGCTCCACACCCAGGCACACCATGTACACATCACCGTACCCTGAAGGCCAGATGACTGGGGAGGGCAGGAGGTGCTGCCTTGCACCTCGTGCTGGGGAATCCAGGACACAATCCCTGCAGGACAGTCACCTGTGGAATCACCAGGGAGGGGAAGGTGATGTAGTGCACACACAGTGGGTACATGGTGGCTTGGAGGTGTGTGAGTAACAGTGGTGGACAAGCTGATCTGATGAGCAACAGCAAATTTGTTGTCAAATAAATTTCATTAAAAAGTTATTTGCTATGATCTGCATGCAAGCACTGGCCAATTTGATGGTTTCAGAAAGAATTTTTAGGGTATATGCTACTTTCAGTGTTCTCCAGGTGCCTTAAATGCTCACTTTAATAAGAAGCAGCCCTGACACTCATTTTGGTTGGCAACTATTAACAGCTTATAAAGTAGCCCGGGGGCTTTAGTCAGAGTAACGTGCTCTGAAATCCCCTGTAAGGCCGAGGTTTGTGCTGCAGAGCCGCAGGAAGCAGAGGAGCTGCATCACCTCTCCTCAGCATCTACCTGCCTCCTTTTAAAAAGTCTCAGAAAAGCTTAATTACTTAATACCATGGGTTCTCAGTTTCTTTCTGCATTCAAATTCCAGATATTGAGTGACCCCTTGGGCCAGCAAGCATGCTTGCACTTTGCATCTGCTGTCTGTTTAATATTCACCCCAGCGCTGTGACGGGCAGGTGGAAGGTCCAAGGCACGCAGCAGGAGCATCCTGCCTTAGTGCACCTGGAAACTTTGGCATCAGGTGAGCAGCTGAGGAGAGAAAAAACATCACAGAACTGCAGCTCCCAGGCAATTGTGAGAGAGGCTCCATATGCTCCGGTGCCCACCGAAAGAGCCATTTGGCAACGCATCAAAATGATTCCTCCCTCCTCTTCAAAGGCAGGTCTCTGCTCAAACTGTGAAAATACGTGACCATGGCTCTGCTTTTCCCCTCTAAAGTCTGCCTGACAGCAGCAAAGATAGCTTGTGGGACAGGATATCGGGCTGTTAGCAGATCTAGAAGGTGATCACATTAATTTTCACCATGGTCTATGTGACACAGGCTCTTTTGGGTTGGAAAGAGCCCTGTTTGGTCCAGCTGTGAGATACTGCAGAGGCAGCACCCTGACCAATGTGTCAACAGTTTCCTGATAGCCAGAGCTCCAGAACAGCACCACAGAGGAGCAGTAGTGAAAAGGTGGGACATGTGATGGACTTGAGCAAGGTGAACCCAACCAGGCATGGTTTAAGCTTTGGGACTGCCCAGCCCAGTGTCTTATGAAGAACCAGGTGATCCAAACATTGAATTGGGCAAGAAGAAGCAGATCTTGGGGTCGTGTGGCACCTCAGCTATTGGTTTGGCATCTTGAGCCCAGAGACAAGGAGGTCTTCTTCACCAGCAGAGATGCTAATTCTGAAAGGCTGCCCTCCTCTCTACCAGCAACTGAGGCTGGTGGGCCCTGTGCTTAACCAGGATTTGGGGATGGAAAGGCACAAGGAAGAAGCACCGACCTCAGGCTGCAGCCCTGAACTGATGAAAAATGCATGGTTTCCAACACTTGCACAGACTCAGGACCTGGTGAGCAGCAGGCAGTCTGGAATGGTACAGAGGTGTCCACTCTCTGCAGCCACCAGTGGGAAGGGACTGAACTGGGCAGAGTGGATATCTCAGCCACCTGGACTTTGTGTCCTCTCCCAGGAGGGCAGTCAGGGCTGGGGGAATATTTTTCCTGCAATTAGAGCTGCAGTGGAAGGTTTTTTACCCCTCTCTTTCTCCTTCCTGCAGAGATGACCAGATCTGTGGTAGTGGCTGCCTGGCCACACTTGGTCTTACCAAAAGCAGGGTGGGGACTAGAAACTGGATTAGGAACAATTTTGCTGGGAATGGCTCCAGCAGAAAACCAAGGGGAGGGTATAGCTCCAGTTTTATCTTTCCCCATCCCAGTTCCCATCAGAGAGCTTTGCTGGGGCAGTGCCTGCTCCATGGATAGCCCCTGGAGCTGCAGCCAGCCCTGTTTGGTCCCATCCACCAGCAGCAGTGGGGCTCCAGCACGGCAGGAGCTGCTGTTCCCACTGCTGAAATGGGTAGGCAGAGAGCAACAACAATGCACGGGGGGATCCAGGGAAAGGGCCCATCTCTCTTGCTTTTGAGGATGATTAGGGACAGTATTTGACTTGGCTAGCATGGAAAATGACACAGAATGGCAATGCTGGGGCTGACAGCCTGGCAGTGGCGAGGAGGAGGGAGGAGCAAAAAAAGATGAACTGAAATCGCAGCCTCTCCTCCAGTGACCAGAATAAAACCCACAGCTGGACACAGCCAGGCACAGGTGAGAAATAAGCCTGCTTGCTCCTGAAATGCTGAAAAGTCCCATATGCTCCTGATGCACCCCATCTCAGCCTTGTCTCTCCTCCTGCAACCGGAGCCCCATCCTGCTGCTCCTGGTCATGTTCCTTTCCCTCATGCCAGGTTGAAATGCTCCCAACCAGTTTTTATCCTCACTTCTCTGTAGAAGTGACCTTATTTTCTGTATTTACACCTTTCCCAGTCCATAAGTCACTAGCAATTATTGGAAAGTTTGAACCTCATATTGGTTTCTTCTTCAATTTTTAATGGAGGCATTGAATGTCGTCAAGTTGGATTCATTATTGAGTGAATACTTTATTTCACCATGTGCTGCAATCAAAAACATCAATGTGAATTATTTTAATTATATTTATTTCCTGTAATTTTTTATTCACCGAGTCATTTATCAGCTCTTCCGCTTCTTTTGCCAAGGATCAATTTCAAGCTGTAAATCAGTAACAGCATTTGTCTTAGAAATACTTGGCTCTCCAAATTTGCCTTTTTAAAATATTGGCACAGCTCCAGCTCTTTTCCAGTCTTCTGCAACTTCCTCAGCACCTCAGTCTAACTGAAAATAATGAGGACTTAAAGAGCTCTTTGGCCATGTCCTAAATTCAATGAAATGCTGGCAATGTCATGATTTTCATGCCAGGGTGTGTCCCAGTGGGGATGCTAATTCTGTCATGGATGTTTCAGTCCACTGTTCTTGCACGGAGCATTCATGGTGCTTGTATCATGTTTACCATGACTTTGCTGGAGCCTCAGGGGGATGTTCTACCAGAGATGGTAAAATAAGTGGTACAAGAGTAAAACACAATGAACAAAGCAGCTCAAACCACTGCCTTGCAAAATTCACTTTGACACTTTGTCAGTCACACCTCACCACTGCAATCACTGGAAGGAATAGCCATTAATTAACTTTGTCAGGTGAAATTTCTTTAATTACCTGCAATTCTACTTCCAGGAAACTCCCACTTTCAGCTGCTGCTGACAGTCCAAAGGACACATCTCCTAGCAGTAATTTTTTTGAAAAGCCCTGAAAAATTACCAGGGGATGAAATCATGTGTGTCTCACCTCTGGCTGCATAGGGCAGGTGCATGTCCTGGAGTCACCTGCCTGCGATGAGAAGAGAGCCCAGCAGGCTGGGGTGAAGGAGGAAGGTGGTTAGCTAGCCTGTCCTGTAATCCATGGGCATTCTTCAATGACCTTTTCTTTCTTCCCTAAAAAGTAAAAGGAACCCAGAGCAAACTGCCCAGAGAGCTGCTGCTCCTTGAACCCTGACAGCATCGCGAGGAGACGCTCAGCAGCAGCTGGAATCCAGCACACGCTGCCCTCGCTACCGAGCTCCCAAACAGATGTTCATTGGATTGTCAGGGCACTGAGAGGGAACTAAATTAATTGTAAGTGGGAGCAGGTTAGTTAAATCTGCTCTGGAAGTATTATATAGCCATTAAACTGCGTACAAAACTCAATAATAATGGGTAATAACGTTCTTCCTAGGAATTAAATAGAAGCTCAATTTATAATGCTGCTCAGCATTCAAACCAGAGTTCCACCTTCCTGGTACATGATCAACATTTTGTAATTAATCCTCACAAAGCCTCGGTGAGGCAGATCTCTTCACACCACTGATTCTGTGTATAAATGGGAACAAGAAGGTACAAGATGCCTCCTTTGAAGCTGTGGTTGCCTGTGTCTTCAAACATGATTTGCATCTCTGGGAGCCCACTCAGCATCTGTGTTTGAATAATGAGAGGTTTGTAAAAAGCCTCGGAGCCTGGATCAGATGCCCAGGTCTCTTTGTGCCACTTCCCTGTGCTGAGATCATTGTGGCATGTTTCAGTGTGATTCTGCAGTGCAACCTCCAGAATAATGATATTTTCCCTGCCTGGTCATATTGCATAGCAGGGATGATCTTCAGAAGGAAAGCCCATGGTGTTAGGTCTCAAGTATGAGCTGCAGGAATTGGCCAAAAGCTCCTAATTTTGTCAAGATTTAAAAGAACAAATCTTATGACCAACTGGAAGCTGTTTCTTTCCAGAAAATGATTGTATCAGATGTGATCTGTCAAATAAAGGTTAGTGTAATTTACACCAGGATGGTGGAATACTCATGACTACAGGCAAATTGGAATTATCTAGTGTCACTTCAAAATGATCTCCTGTCTCCCTGTCACTGTTTAAGGCACAGCATGAATAAACAAACAGAGGATGTAATGAGAGGGAGCTTCATCCCAGCACCAAACTGCAACTAAAGTAGGGAATTTCCCAATGATTTCAGCTTAACTTCTGTCTGCTCACAGTGGACATTGAGTTTACAGCTGATTGCACACCCTGCACGAGGACTTCACACAACAGAGACAAGAGAATCTGCAATACTCATCAAAGAGCAAATAAAAATGGCATGGACACAGCTGGGACTGACATGGGGTTGTACAGACATGATGTTAGGTGTGAAAATGGGGATCTAAGTTCCAACTGCCCAAGTAATCCATGCTTTAGAGTATCACTCTGGGAGCCTAAGAAGGAGTCTCCTACTTTCAGGCACCACCAAGCTTAGCTGAAGCTCTGGCTTGAACAAGGAAGCATTTCTTCCAAGTCATTTTTGGCTAAACAAGCCTTGGCACAACAAAAGCAGCAATTCTCAAATGGAGCAACTCAGCATCAGTGATGGATTGTCCAGAGAAAGCAGCACAGCCTTTACATATTCAGTAAAAAAAAGCAGTTTAAGAGTTTATTACAATTTTTGATACATCAGAGATATCACTAATAATATTTTAATATATGAAACAAAGAAAGAAAATGCTCTTTACTAGTTGGAAAGATTGGCCCACAGTTAGGGGGCAGGTTAGAGCCTCTTTCATGGGAGTTAAATGATTACTCCCATCCCACCCATCTTCTCCTTGAATTAATTAACATTAAAAATATGTTTTTACGAGACAAGACATGCCACATAAAAATCTGATTCACTGCAAAAATTCTCCTGTGCTTTCAATGAGGGCAGGGTTTTACCCAATATTTCTAACAGACTTTTATAAGAGGGTGTTAAGGAAGATGTCAAGGGCTATCCTATTTCTCTTCTTGCCAAAAGGCAGGATCAACAATGTCCATGTCAGTGCTGATGGATGTTTGTCTAACTGATCCTGAAAGGGCTGCAACATTTTAATAGCACCTTGACCTCTGCTTCCATTTTCACCAGAGACAGCAAAAGAAAAAGGGCTTTTATTGGCAAGACTGCCAGGATTTTTGTCTCTTTTAAAGGACCAGTGACAATTTTAACATCTGATGTCTCACAATCTACTACAGATAGAAATTAATACTACCCAACCCCAGGGATCTTTACCATCATTAATTGACATCTTTCCCTTTTATCTCTCCTTGAGATATCTGACATGAAATCAGGTCATTCAGATTTCCAGCTTGTATTATTTCCCACCATTTTAATTGTGGTCTGATTTCAGTGGCTGTCCCAAAACCAAGTTAAAACAAATGCTTTCCTTATCTGCAGACCTGTCAGTCCTTCAGGAGGGCAGTATAAAGCGTGTAACCCTAATTCTAGGAGTGAAATGCCAACTATTATAATTAAGTTGGCAATGTGGAAGGGCTGGGAGGCAACAGAGCAGTAACGACCACGTGGGATGGAGCCTTAGAGGGGTGGGCAGAGAAGGACAGGTGGGCAAAAAAATAAATATTCAAGCCTGGTCCTTGCAGGAGAAAAGCTCCATGGTTTGATTATGCGTCCAGAAAGAAATATCACCAGCCATTAACTGCCCTTTGCTTGCCACCCAGTGCTTATGGAAACAAAGTGGAGTTTTTGCTTTGGTTTCAAGTTCTGGATTGCATTCAGAATTAGTAAAACACAACTCCTCATTGAAAGGCAACTTGAAATACACCCCTTGCATCCCCTGAAACTACAGGAAATCTGCCCACAGCTGCTCAAAATACATTAATGCTTTAAAATGGGAAACAACAGACAGGAAGATTAGCATTTACAGCTGGTATTTCCAAACATAAAGGTCTGAGGCAGATGCTCACATGTAGCAGTTGGGGAACGAGAGGTGAGTTTCCCATGCATTCTCTCTCATTCCAGAGTACACCATGCATTAAGCTTTCACAAAAATTTTGTTTAAAAAAAAAAAAATCCTGCTACACAGAATCCAAAAGCAAACAGACACAATTTGTTCTTCCCAAAGTACGTGAGGAAAAGCTTGGTACTTGTAGTCTGTGCTCAACCCTTACCAAGGGTTTTATTTCCCAAAAAACAAACACTTTGCAGTCTTTACCAGTGAAAGACAAGACAAACCACATTTACAGCCAAGCCATAAAATATGTACTCTCATATGTAATCACAAAACCTCCTGATGTTATAGGGTCCCAGCTCTGCACATGGGACAAAGGTGATTGATGCTGGGGGATACCATCAGGGCCAAACCAAGGTTTCTTTGCCTGGGGACTCCTCTGCACCTTTGGTGCCACCAAGCAGAGCATCACTGGGGAGGCAGGAGGAACACAGCAGGGCACTGGAGCAAGGATGCCAGGCTGCTGGCAGGAGAAGCCCTTACATGCTACTTGCAGGAAAAACAGCAGCTAAGAGGCTGGGATGGAGAGCCTGCCTAGGGACTGGGACTGTGTCTGGGACATACGACCCATGGCGATGCCTTTTTAGCATCACCTCAGTATCTGTGGCTTTGAACTTCCTCAGGAATTTGGTCAGAATCAATGACACTTAAAATCAGCTTCCTGGGGCAGCAGGAAAGCTTTTTCTGCTCACTGCTGCCTAAAGAATAGGTTCCTGAAGGCGTTGTTGTAGTTTTTGTTGAAAGCAGTGTAGATGAGTGGATTAAAAAAGGAATTTGAATAGCCCAGCCATAGAAAAATGCTCTTCCAAACGGGTGGGATGTCACATGAGCAGAGTGGGTTGATGAGCTCTGTGATGAAGAAGGGGATCCAGCAGAGCACGAAGACCCCAATAAGGATGCCCACCATGAGGGCAGCTTTCTTTTCCTTCTGCTCTCTCCACGTGTCTCCGTCCGTCTGGAACGTCACGGTGGCGTGACGGACAGTGAAGACCATCTGTGGCTGCTGGGCAGCTTCTTTCACCTGCCAAACAAAAGCACAAGTTGCACCATATGTACCCCAGCCAGGTGATCCCACACAGCAGGTACAGAGTCCAACAGTGCAAGCAAGGGCCAGGGCTCCAGGGGAAACACAGGCCATGCAGGTCACACTCTAACTGAGGGCAAGGTGGCTGTATAACCTCCTCTGGGTGATGGAGACTATTTAAGTGAGATCAGAAACTAGAGGGAGTACTGAGGGTGCATGGGGTTACTCACAATGTAGCACAATAAGATTACTTCCCCACTTCAATCTGATCAGCAGCACAGGCACACACCCACATGCCGTGCACAGAAGTCTGCTTACTTCCTCTAAACCCATTGAGTTTAAGAGTTCTTGGTAGGAGAGGAGAGAAAATTAGCACACATTTGCTTCCTCCCTGCAAGAAATCTTTACAGTGCAGAGTCACCGTGCCTGGGATGAACTGACATGATGCAGTCATGATTAGGAAAGATTTCCAAGGACATTCTGCACAAGTGCTTTCTGTCTGGGTAAATTCACAGTGTCCCCAAAGCCCCAGCTGGTTGCCAGGGTATCATCCCCAGCAGACACAGCTGCCCATCCCTCCACTGTCCCCTTGCCTCCCCAGGGGAGGGACGGTGACCCCTTACTCATGCTGGCGAGCACTGATTCAGCATTCCATGGGGGGACATCCGTGAGTCACCACTCGCCCACGTGGAGCTCAGGCTGGCAGTATGTCCCAAAGTTGTTTCAGCTACACCTTGAGTACTCACAGCTGGGGGCTTGGAAGGAGCCAACAGACTGGGTTTGCAAGCTTTGCAGTCAGCCTTTCCTTGGAAGGCTCCAGGATCCACAGGGCTTTGGTGGATCACTGTTCACTTGCACACTTTTGGTTTAAGTTTCCCCCACTTCTGCAAAGGCTATGCCTGCTGCCAGTACTTGACCCGAGCAAAACACAACCAAGCTGACCTACCTCCAGTGCTTCTGGTGTCATGGGGGTGATGGAGTTGCTCTTGCGAGATCCGATTCGAAACTTGGCAGCCCTGTAGATCTTCCAGTACACAAAGAGCACCACGCAGAGGGGCAGGTAGAAAGCCCCAAAGGTGGAGAAGATGGTGTAGGAAGGCTCCCGGCTGACTTGGCACTCTTCACTGTCCTCTGAGTAAGTCTCTCCCCAGCCAAAGAGCAGCGGGGCCAGAGAGATGAAGGCGGAGAGCGCCCAGGTGAGAGCAATCATGATGTTGGAGATGCGGCGCCGGGTGCGGAGTGTGTACTCCAGGTGGCGGGTAATGGACCAGTAGCGGTCGAGGGCAATGGCCGTGACATTCCAGATGCTGGCAGTGCAGCACAGCACATCGAAGGAGATCCACACCTGGCAGAGCGACCGGCCCAGCCGCCACCGCCGCCCGGACAACTCGTGCACCAAGCTGAGGGGCATGACGAGGGCTGCCACCATCACGTCAGAGACGGCCATGGAGGCCACCAGGTTGTGGGGCACCCGGTGGAAACTGCGCACGCGGAGGATGGTGGCCAGGACCAGCCCGTTCCAGAGGAACGTGGCCACCACCAGCATGGCCAACAGGGCGAGAACCAACACGCTGAAGACGGAGAGAGGGGCCTGGCCGCCCTCGGGGCCGGCGGAGGACCCGCTCCTGTTGCCGCCGTCCGGCGTCGTATCGGCGAGGCAGCTGAGGTTGAGCGGGCGCTCCATGCCGGGGCTGCGGGGCTCCTCCGGGCTGCGGCGGGCGCGGCGGCGGCGGGAGGCGCTGCCCGCGCCGGGAGCGGGGAAAGCGCCGCCCTACCGCGGGCGCGGGGGGTCCCCGGCCGCCCCGAGCGCCGCCGGGCGCGGGGGCTCCCGGCTGGCGGCCGCCGGGGGCTTCATCCCCGGCAGGAAGAGCCCTGCGTCAGCCGCGGCTGGCGGCAGCCCCCGACCCGCCCCAGAGCGAGAGGCGGCGGCTCCGCGGGCGCGGGGGGTGCGCGGCTGGAGCGGGGCGGCTGCGGGGCGGCGCGGAGCGGCTGGAGCGGGGCGGCGCTGGCGGCGGCGGCGGAGCGGCTGGAGCGGGGCGGAGGAGCCTCGGGCGGCCCCTGCGGAGGAGCCGCGCCGCGGGCTGGCGGGGCCGGGGCGGGCAGGTGAGTCCGCGCCGTGCGCGGGTGCGGGGCGGGCAGCCCCGGCGGGAGCGGCCGCGGAGGGAGAGGTGCTGCTTAGTCATGTCCGTGCGCGGGTCGGAACCGGCCCCGGGCCGAGCGGGAGGGCAGAGCCGCCGGCCCCTGCCCCAGCCGGCTGTCCCTGCCCGGTACGTGCCGCCCCTGCCCCTACCGCAGCCCGCTGCCCGCTGTCCTTGCCCTGCCCGCTGCCCATCCCCTGCCTGCTTCCCGCTGCCCGCACCGTGCCGGTATCAGACCCGGCTTTGTCTCGGGGTGGCTTCGCCCCCTCCGGGCGTATTTCGTGTCAGCCGCAGAAAGTTAGCATCCCTGTGAAATTGTCCCTAGGCTCCTCTAAATATGGGTTAGTGAGGCGCCGCGGGAATTTCCTTGCTCCCAGATAGGCTACAGTCTGCACCCAGGAAACCTGTTAGTATCCCTGGTTATTCTGCGTAGGGGCAATGTGGCAGGGGATTATTTCTTCGAGAACTTCAGTGCTTGCATTTCCTAACTTGTTAGCAATTGTTGGGGCTTTTATTAGAGATAATAATTCACTTGACTGCTCTTATTAATTGTCTATTTAATAACATTAGCTATTAATGAAATGCTTGAGCATTTCCTATGGTTTTTAGTACACTAATTGTGATGAGTAGTGGGATTCTGGGCTTCCTACCAGAAGTTAGAATCTAACCCCACTGAGCAGCATTCCCTGTGCCCCAGCTCCATGCAGGGATGCCACCCAGCTCCAGCCCACAAGCCTTGGATGGCATCCAGGCAGGGCAGTGCTGGTGCCTGCACTCTTCTTCTCCAGACAGTCCTGGGATACCTGTCCTAAGAGCTTTTTGGGTCAGACACGTGAGGTGAGAAGCTGGCAGGCACTAACACGGGGCTCACAGTTTGCATCTCTTGGGGGAGAGGGAAGGAAGGAAGGGCATCTGTGTTAAGATCAGGTGACAATGACATTTACTGGTGATCTGCAGTTTGAGAGAGAGAGAGCTGGGGAGAAGACACAAACAGAGATGTTCAGGGAGTACTCCATGCATTCCATGCTCGTGGTATACGGAGGGTAAAGCCAAACTGGAGCTTCCTTCTGCCTCTCCTGAATCTCTCTGGATTTTTTAATGAAAACAGCACGTAACAATAACAAAGGGTAATGAACAAGATGTTTTCGATTGCTGCTGCTTGTTCCGCTGTGCTACCAAGGGAAATGCAAAGCAGCGTATCCAAAACAGGTCCAGGACCTTGTTTTGGTGGGATGGGATCTTCCCCATATGAATTCATTCAGTGCCATGCTACCCATTCTCAGAACCAGGGATCCTATTGTAGCATTGGAACAAATGTAGCCTTAGAGACTATAACATCCTTTTGGAAATAAACTGCCATCTTTTGGGGGGAGAAATTATTATTTTATCTTTTATACACAAGAATTCTGACAATTTTGGAATGAGTAGGTTTTTTTTTACTTAAGACTCAAAGGACAAGTAGGGTTTGCAGCCTTTCATAAAGCATCTTGATTTAAAATTCCTGCTTCATAAGGTGCAAAACATCATTGATTGTCATTATATTGATCAAAACACTTAGCAGCTCCAAGGTTGAGAGCTTTTTGTTGTGTGGGCTCTTCCCAAAAAAAAACTATGACCCAGAATTAATAGAATCAACCACAAATTATAAAATATGTGCTCCTGAAAATAGATTATTATTTTTTGTTTCAGGAAAAAATAGACAAAAATTACATTTAAAGGGAAATGAAAATAAAATGTATTAAATCTAAACAAGTAAAACTAGATTATGTTCTCATGAAAAATCATTAATTCTTTCATTATTTTACTTATTCAACTTTAAAAATATATGTTGGCAGATGCTGGAGCTGAATGGGTCAGTTGAGAAGTGAAGGGAAGTACAGAACATAGACAAATATATATATATATTTACAAATATGTATATATATATATATTTATGTGTATATATACGTATAAGTATGTATACGGAAATGCAAAGGTCTGCACCTGGGATGGAATAGACCTATACAAGAGCTTGGGGACTGACTGGGCAGACAACCTTATTGATAAGAGGACCTGATGAGTCTCTTGGACACATCCTGGAGCAGGGGCATCCTGGCCTATATGAGCAAGATTGTGTCCATCAGGTTTGGGTTATGGCCATTTCCCTCTATCCAACAAACCTTGGAATTTTATGTCCTATTTGGGGTTCCTCACTGGGAGAAGCCCAGTCAAAGGTAATGAAGGTGATGAGCAGATTCATGTATGATGTGTAAAGACAAAAAGAACTGAGTTTATCACTCCTAAAAAGAGAAGTTTAAGGGGAAAATCTTACTGCCTCCAGTTACCTGAGGGGTGGGCACAGAAAGGGTAAAAGCAAACTCTCCTTCGAGGTGCACAGAGATTGGAGGGGATGCAGCGAGTGAGAGTCACAACAGCAGCTGCTGGCTTGGGGGTGTTGGTTGATGAGGAGCTCAGCATGAGCTGGCAACGTGCACAGGCAGCCCAGAAAGCCACCTGTGTCCTGGGCTGCACCACAGGCAGCGGGATCAGCAGTTGGAGGGAGGGAATTCTGCTCTCTGCTCCACCTGCAGTGCTGCACCCAGCTCTGGGGCCCCAGTGTGAGAAGGACATGGAGCTGTTGGAGGAGTCCAGAGGAGGGTCAAGAAAATGATCCAGGCACTGGAGCACCTCTGCTGTGAAGCCAGGCTGGGAGAGTTAGGGTTGTTCAGCCTAGAGAAGAGAAGGCTCTGGGGAGGCCATGTGGCACCTTTCAGTACCTAAAGGTAGTGCAAGAGAGCTGGAGAGGGACTTTTTAAAAGGGCATGGAATGATAGAACAAGAAGTAAGAGCATTAGGATGGTGGAGGGTAGGTTTAAATTGGATTAGGTTAGCATTAAATTGGAAGGAATTCATTCCTGTGAGGGTGGTGAGTCACTGGAACAGGTTACTCAGAGAAGCTGTGGATGGCCCATGCCTGAAAGTGTCCATCCCAGCCCAGGATGGGGCTCTGGTCTAGTGGAAAGTGTCCCTGCCTGTGGCAGAGTGGTTGGAACTAGATGATGTCTCAGGTTCCTTTCTGCCTAAACCATCCTATGATTCTACATTCCAATTAGAAATTAAGAAATAAATATTCACCTGGAGAGTGGTCTGAAATCAGTTTAAAGTGGCAGTGAAATCTCCAACCTTAGCAATGTCCAATATTCAGCTGGACATCACTGTGAATGACCTGATCTGACTTTGGAGTTATGTCCTCTTCAGTGGGGGTTGGACCAGGTGATCTCCAGAGGTTCCTTCCAACCTGCATCATTCCACAATTCTGATCCTGCATTCTTTAGGTGTGTTGGCTGAATGCACCAGATTCTGGAGGTGACTAAATATTGTTTTTAAGGACAAAATGCTGTTTACTTTACACAGATTAGTAAAACCATTCATTTTCTCCGAACTGTTGATATTAAGTGAGCAGAAGGCCAAGATCTTTGGTGAGTGGATAATGTTTGTGGAATGATCACAAGGATTGTGGAAATCCTGCTGGCTTTTTTATTTGTATGACTGGAAATCTGTAAAAGTCTCTGAGAAAAAGATCTATGTTACAAAGTCAGGATTATCTCACATCTTTGCTGATGGAGCCAGAGGAATTAAGTGACAGGACTTCCCTGGGTTTAGCAGCATCCACACTCCAGTAAAGACATTAAATTATGCTTGCTACTAAATGCCATTTACTGGAGGTGCCTTCCAATTCAAAATATGTATCAGATGGTTGGAAGTTACGAGGGAATTCACAATGTAATCTGTGCCACTGCCTAAATGCACATCCAAGTATTAGCTGCTCCTGGGCAAAGGGTGAATGGATTTGTGTTGTTAATCTCTATGGAGATCTTTTGAACCTCTGCCCTTATAACTGGCAGAAAAAGGAGAGGAGAAGGCTCAGGAGTTTTTGCTGGGCATGCTCAATGAATCAATGAGAATTTCAGTCTCCAGGGTAGGTGGAGCTGCTAGGTTATACAAGGATTAAAGGAACACATATTCTCACTGTGTATATACAGCACTACTGAAAGCTGTGCTCAGTTGCCAGCCAGACTGCTCAGTAAGTGTGCATCCTGTCACAGCCATTTCTAAACCTCAGGTGTTCATCACTTGAATTTCATTTAACTTTCAGCCAGCCTCAGTCCTGCTTCACACCACATCCAGCCATGCTTTTTGAACACCCTTGCAGGCCACCCACTCCTCTCCTGTTGCAAAGCGGTCACACATGACCACAGTGAGAATGCACAGACTGTGAGGTTGCTCTCACACCCTTAGAGCCCATCCTCAGCTCTGATGTCACTCTAGTCCTCTGAAACCAAGAGCATAGAATCATAAAATGGTTTGGGTTGGAAGGGACATTAAAGATCATCTAGTTCCAACCAAGGCCACCAAGATTCAAAGCATCAAAGCTCAGGCTTGAGCTTGTATCATGATGCCTCACAGCTCATGTAAGCATTTCCACAGCCAAGCAGCTGGCTGCTCTGGGTAGCTCTCTCTCAGGTTTCTGGTGCTGCAGCTGGTTAATAATCACACATTTACTAGAGCTTGGACTTGGGGTTTTCTCACATGCCAGCCAAGGGCCACAGTTGGAGTCAGCCTTCTCTCCCAGTAACTTGTAATTACTTACTTCAAAGTGGAGCCATTCCCTGACTGAGAAGCAGAGATTAATCCTGTTGTGTGTTACTAGGAGACTCAGTGGGTTTGTGGGAGTACCTTGGAGCAAGAACAGGGGGACCTGAGTACCCCTCTCCCCCACAGTGTCCCACTGAGTGACCTGTTTACCTGTTTGGGTTCTCTTGATTTGGATGCTTATGAAGAACTTCGAAAGGTCTTTCTGTCTTGGGAAAGAAATTTAAAAAATGAGTTGAAATCCTGTTGCCTTTTTTATTTGTATGACTGAAAAACTATTCCTCAGGCAGGTCTAATCCAGTTTAGGGCATGTAAGCTTTCCTTTAGGAAGCCACCAACTGAATGACTGTCATCCCTTGAAGCCACCTGCTCCCCTCCCAAGAGAGGAGGAGAACTGGGGGGGTAAAAAGTGGACCTCATGGATTGAAATAAGAACAGTTTAATAACTGAAACAACAATAATAATGATACTACTGCTAGTACTAATGAAAAAAGAGAGGAAGAGGGGAATGAAATCCAAGAGACACACGGGATGCACAACGCAATTGCTCAACACCTGCTGATGGATGCCCAGCCCAGCCCTGAGCAGCAATCAGTGCCCTCAGCCAACTCCCCCCAGTCTATATAGTGGGCAAAATGTTCTGTGGTGGGGAATGTCCCTCTGGCCAGCTGGCTGTGCTCCCTCCCAGCTCCTTGTGCACTTGTTTGATGGCAGAGCACAGGAAGCTGAAAACTCCTTGACTTAGGGTAAGCACTGCTTAGGAACTAAAACATCAGTGTGTTACCAACATTCTCATCCTAAATTCAAAACACAGCTCTGCACCAGCTACTAAAAAGAAAATTACTGTGTCGAGTCAAAACCAGGACAATGATTTCAGTGACATAACTAAGGTGTTGTTTAATTCTGCACCGGGAACAAAGCAGAACAAGAATAATGGCTGTTCAACAGAGCAGCCTCTTGCCTTGCCTAGAGCATGCTCCTCCTCTCTGTGTAAAGTCAGTGGTGTCTCAGTGCTTGTGTATTTTGAATGTGGCCACAATTCCTTTGGCCTAAAGGCAGGATGGACTCTGGTACCTTGAACTACTGTGTGTGTCTCAGTAAATGGACTGCCAGGAGTGCTTATCTGTCTTCTGCCCAGCATGAATTAACTCCTGCTGGAATTAAACCCTTTGTTCTTGCATAGTGAGGAAACATCTTCATGGTCACAGGGCCAGCTGGAATGTAACTCAATAAAGTCTGAGGGCAACTCCCACATCATTCACTGCCACAGTTAAAAGTTCCATTCTGGGTAAAGAAATTAAATGTAAATAATTTTATCTCTTCTTTCATACCTTAAGGGGCAACATTAATCATCTGTGTAATTTCAGGGGAGTCAGCAGAGTTATGCTAGGCATCATATTGGTTTTTAGTCAAAGGTGCTTTGCAGTGAGCAGTTATGACAGTAATGCAATAACTTGGAGCCTGCCTCGGGGGGTCCTGCCCTCATATGGCATCTGCAGTTTTCATTTATGACTCTGGTGGTAGAAATACTTCACACATACATACAGCAGAACCTGTGATCTCTGTTACCTGTGGTCAGTCCCCGAGAAGTAAGTCTCCCACTTGACTCTGGTGGACTTGGTGTCTACAGGTGGCTTACAAACCACAACAGAAAATTATCCATATTTCTATCCATTAAAAAAAAAAGGTTTTATAATACAAAAATATATTATGCTTCTGGGAGTACAGGGTATCCTGCAGTTCTGTGAATCATCTAGAATAGCAGGGCCACAGAAAAATAAGAAACTGTGCGTGGGAAGACTAGGTAAATCTAACTTAATACATGAGCTTTGGCAATCAAAGCTGCCAATGCAAGCTGTCAGGACTCTGCCAGGGAGACAGATGGCACGATGACAGCAAATGGATGGGTCTCTAAAACTCAATTACCATTTCAGTTCAGACCCTTTTTCCATATGCCAAGTTGTGGAAGAGCTTTGTTTATCTTGAGCTTTATGCATTGTGACAGATAATTTGCATAGGTGTGAAGCTATAGGGAAGGCTGTTACAGTGTGAGGCTGAACATGAGTTTTTCTGTTTGGTGCTTTCCAGGTTACCTTTCTGCTGCCTTGCAGGTGGCAGGTTTCTGAACCTTTATTTACATAAATCCATCCATAGTCTAGAAATGTTCTTTCGAGCTAAGAGGCAAAACGTTTTAGGATCTGTTTAGCACATTAAGAATATAAATCACTCTCAACAGTTTTCTGAGCCAGAAGTTCTTCAACTTTTTTTCATATACCTACTTTCATCCCCATTACATTCCCTTTGACTCCTTGTCAGTGTGTTTCCATGCCCACTGGGCAGCCCACTTCCATTGGCTGGAGTGCCTCCTCTCACTTTACCATCCAGGACTAGTTTTGTTATTGTAATTAGTTGCTAATAGGTGCAAAAATTAAACCACTGATGCCATCCTCAAGGGATGTCTTTTCTCCCACTCCAACAGCCTGATTTCCTTATAGGCCTTTGCTTGCTGCCTTCTTCACAGGAGATTTCTGAACAGCCACAGCCTCATCCCAACCTGCCAAAGGAAGCATTTGCACAGTTGTACAGCTTTCTCATCTAGGGTACCATCTCAGTGTCTCAGATTCATAGTCACATTATGCTTCCTTCCAGCTCTGGAATACTTTCTTCCCCCCTGACTATTCAGTGTAGCTGGATGTTTCCCTGCCCCAGCCTGCCCAGGTCATGCAGGTCAGCAGAACGGGTCTTAATTTAAGTAAGGTAAATTACCAGTATTTTCAAGCCATACGACCATGGCAGGTCATTAGAGAAAATAAGAAAGCTGTGTAATTTTGCTTATTTGTATGTCATATCTGTGTTGCTGGGTGAGTGAGAAATTCATACATATGATAGGAACAATTTACAAGTTTGAAAATGTCAAAAGGCAGGTTGTGACCACACACTTTCTGTCTGCAGCTAAAATGAATCTGCTCCCATGTCTTTGCAAAAAAAGTACTTGCAGATGTCTTCTGCAGGCTGATAAAGAGCTTGCCCCTGGATCATGGGCATGACAGCAAACTTTCCCAGCTATTTGAACAAAGACAACCATTTTAATGGTCCCCAAACATCATTTCTCTTGTAGAATTTGACAGTATCATGTTAGAAATATCTTGTTTTGGCCCCTTCTACCACAGCAAGCACCTGATCAAGCAATCTACTTGCGACTGCTATAAAATTTTCTGAACCCTTGGGATGGAAGGGGTTGTATAAATGTGTCAAAATGTCTATCTGTTTTTCACAAGGTTTTTTATTAGTAGCATCATTATTTTTAACAACCAGTATTCACTGCTATAACAGCAAAATGTTGCCAGAACCTTTCTTAATTGTCTAGCACTGCATTTTATTAAAAACAGCAGATTTTTCTTCTGGCTGCTGATCTGTGAGTCAAGGTTGGTAGATTGTAGCTCAGAGGTGGTGGCCCAGGGTTGTGTAGCTGCAGCATCTCCCTGTGCTTCATGCTCAGCTCCCACTTTGGGGACATGATGTGTGGCACTGGGAACACGCTCACACGAGAGCTGCTGGTGGGAATACCTATCCAGCAGGAGGGGCTGAGGCCAGCATCTCTGAGCCACCCTGGGGTACAGCTGTGTGCCCTCCTGTGCCTTGTCACATAATGAAGCCACCAGGCTGCTGGCATTTGCCACCAGTGGGTTTCTCCTTTCCTTTCAGAGCCATCCCCTCCCTTTCTCTGGTTGCCTCCAGGCAGATCCAATGGATGATGTAATTCTTGTCCCTGCAGAGATAGACTTGAGGCAAGGGACCTGCTTGGACTTGGTCAGCTGGTGGCTCCTGTAGGTTCATTTTTTGTAGTTAAGTTTTCCACCTCTTCTCTGGTTATTTTCTGCTTTCAGATTTTGACTGAAGCTCTTTTTTACCCTATTTTGTCAGGATATTGGTGTAAATTTAGTCAAAAATCTTCCATGTTGACACTACTGAATTATTCAGGGGCTGATAGGAGCATACTTAATGGGGTGTGTTCATCAAAGTCATCTGCACAGAAGGTGGCTTTATGGAGTTAAAATCTTGTCTTCGTTTGGAAAGACAGGTGGCTGCTAAGGAAGGCTGGAGCCTCCCCTGAAATGGAAAAAATGTAAACCCCCTCCCTCTGAATTGTTATAAATTTGAAATCAGGGGGGCTCTCAGGCAAAAATATGGGAGCAGGAATAACAGTTTTTTATTAGGGAAAAAGATAAAAAGATAAAATAACAATGCAGTAAACTAAAACAACACTGACAGAGTCAGAACACAACCTGACACCCTGTGGGTCAGGGTGTTGGCAGCAGTCCCATTGGAATTGTGGCTGCAGCCCTCCTGCAGTGTCAGGGGTGGTTCTGTTGGAGCAGGGATCCTGTAGAAGGGTGGAGTCTTCCTCTGAAGATCCAGTGCAAGAGGCAGCTGCTGTTCCTCTGGAAAATCCAATGGAGAAGCTGTGCTGATGTTCCAGAATCTCCAAATTATACCCAGGTAGGAATTCTTGGCTTCTCCCTCTGGGCTCACATCTCCCAGTGGGATGCTGTAGTTCTTATCAGCCATGCAGTGACATTCAATAGCCTGTTATCAGCAGATGTCTCCCCAGAGGGAGGAGTGGGTGTGGAAGAGATAAAGAAAACTGCCCACTGAACAGAAGACAACTGTCATACAGATGGCAAATAGATACAATTTGCTTGGCAATCCTGGACAAATCTAAATCTCATTTTGGAAATAAAGGAATCTCTGGTTTTTGAAAGGACTCCTCATCTGACCTGATACAACTTCAGAACTTTCTGGGCAGACTCTCAGTGTCCTTCCTCCTCTCCACATTTCAGCATCTTCATTGTATGGTCCTGTCTCTCCGTTCTTCTCTCTTTTCCTGAGCACTAGTGTAGTTAATATAAGCAGTTTTTACTACATCACCACTAGCAACTGACTTGGCTAGGGTTATAAATACAACTGTGTAACTACAACCAAGAATTCAATGGAATAAAACCCCAAACCCCACCAACATTTGCATGTTTTAAAGCCTTCCATCCAACATTCACACAGATGACATCTGTCCCTTGCTTTGACTCCTAGCAGTAGTCCCAGTCTTGCAGAGCTGCCCACACAGACATGTGTTTCCAGTCCCTCCAGTTTCAGTGTCACTCCAGCCAGTCTGGCTGTGGGTGCTCAGTCCTTCTCCTGCCATCTTCCCTTCTGCAGTATGGCCACATCTTGATGGGAGGCTGCAAGTCCTGGGCTTGAGTTGCACAAAGACAAATGGTCTCTCCAAAGTGCCTGTTCTTCATTTCAAGGAGGTTTTCTGTTTTCATGACAGCTGTGACTGTAAGGAACCATAAATCCTGGTGTCCTTGTCCCAGGTAATCCTTCCTGCCCAGTGAGACACCTGCCCTATTAAACACCACATTACAGCCTCAGATTAATGGCAAGTGTTACAAAGGAGCACCACAGGCCATGCAGAGCCACAGCAGCTTCCTAAGGGTGCATCTTGCAAACAATTACCAAAAAACAACCAGCTGGACTGTTCTGCAGAGTGAGGTTTACTGTACAGGCTGAGACTGTGCAGAGTTAGCCATCCATATGCCTAGCATTTATTATAAAAATTTATGGCAGCTGCTCTCTGTGAATGTCAGTGAAATAGGTGAGGAAATAGTTTTTTTGAAGCAATCTATGGCTCTAGATGAATCTCTCCCATTCATTTCAAGAAGAATTATTTTTCTGAAATGTAATAAGATTTTTTTCTGTATTAAACTGAGATGTCTAAAATGTAGATATCTAAATCCTGTGGACTGCTTAGTAAATATCAGAAAGACATCCCTATCTGAAACAAGTTTTCTTTTCTTTAGCTGAATAATAATACTCCTCTTATGTCCTTTATCATTTCAAGTGAAGAGAGACATGCTTTTGCAGTACATAAGCAAGACCACTCTCCAAGGTATGTTCAGTAAGCAATCAAGGCAGCCTATTATGAGAAATTATCCTCCACAAATTTAGATACAGTAAATGATTACATATATCCTTCTGTTCTTGTCAGCTGAAAATGCAAAGAGGATTAGACCCAGCTCTCTGCATGTCTCTCTTCCTTTCTTTGGACTGAGCCAGAGCAGGGGTCAGCACACAGAACCAGAGAGGCAATGTAACCTTCTGATATTTACCAGCTGGATTATTTATGACTCTGAGTTGGCTCCCAGCAAGCAGGAGGGTCACATGGGAGCTGGGCCCTTCTAGGAGAGCAGATCTTCTTGTGGCCTGTGATGGACCTAAATATTTGCATTGATTAGAACCCACTTTGATGCTGTTATTTCATCATTATGAGCACTGTGTGACTCATAAATGATGAGCATGTACTGTACAGCACAGGATGTGCAGGGCACTACAGCTTGAGGTGGGCATGTCAGCCTTTGGAACGTGGCCAGTGGATCCTTTTTAAGCTGGACTTATTTCAGGAACCCATCCTGATTCATGAGTGTTTCATTTCAAGTATGTGCTTTAGTCCTATCAAAACGACCAGAGTTTGAGGATATGCTTAAAGCTAAGAATGGGATTTTGAAGTATCTCTGACTCAAAGGTAAAGCATGGGAAAATTTTCACAAAATTTGAAGGCAAAAAGATTAGACTGTAGAGAAATGTAACTACAGGGAAGTCCCCTCCCTTTTAGGAAAAAAATTGTAGAAATGTATCCAATTATCTGAATGCAGACAACATTAAGGAAAATACTATACTACACATTTAGAATGAATTAAATCAATTGACAGCTATCCAGCCACAGAGAAAAAATAATGTAATTGTAACTGAGCAGCAAAATGGTTCTGCCTAATAGTTAAACATCAGTGAACTCCACTGTGTCTAATAAAATGCAGATCTCATTATCTGTTTGTTATGTGCATCGAGAGATAACTGTTCAAGTTGAAAAGTATAAAAATTTGATTTAATTCAGTGACATTTTGGATACAAGAGGGTCAGGTTGGTCTTATAAGAAATATCAGCTTGGGGCATATGGAAAGGAGTGTAATTGAAGATAAGGCTCTAGCAAGATGAGTGGAAAATGTAATAAGAGTTCAAGGATACATTAAACAAATGCACCCTGGCCCTCACACAGTAATCACCTATGTGTGCCATAAGGCAAGCAGCAAATGTAATTGACTCCCTGAAGGAAGATCATTACAGCTTTGGAGCTTGCTGCCTCATGCCACGATTTCTTCTTCCATTTGCAGCACTGAGAATTGTAGGGAATAGAGCCAGCTCTAAATAAACCCAGAGACCTTTTGGTGGCTTTTTCAAAGATTAAGCAGATAGCTGTGAATATCTGCCACAGTGTCAAAGATTAAAAATGACCAATATTGACATGAATGTGGAGAAGCCCCAGTGATGAAGGAGGATGGTCCTTTAAGCAAACAAGGAAAGTAAGAAGTTTGGCTGTAATAGGCCAAAATAAAGAGAAAGTACTTCTTTGTAGCCTGGTGTATTGAAGGGGTTCAGCGTGATCACAGTTTCTGGTGTGTGGTATGGCACTTGTCCTGTTTTCCCAATTCCTGGCCATTTTTAACCATATCTGACTGGGCTGTAGAGGTATCAGGGATATGGTAGAGGTGAGAGACCTTACCAGACTCTGAAGGAGCCACACTGTGAACTTAAACCTTCCTTGGCCTCAGCCAGTTCCCAGAGGAGTTAGACCTGGGGACATAAATGGATTGCAGGCTTTCCTGGTTCAGACATCTATCTGCTCCTATTGAGGGAGCTCTAGCATATCACAGAGCATATCTTTCAGCTAACCAAAACATTTGGAGTCTTACAGAGCCTTAATTTCCCTGAAAGCTTCCTGCCAGCCAAAAAAGAGGATTAGAGCTGGAACTGGCCTAAAAGTACAAACAATTTACCTGCATTTGTCCTCAGCTTAGGCTCTAATGAGAAAGTCCTGACAGTGACACCTGTTTGTCTGAATCCCATCTCCTGCTTAGTACTCAATAGTTGAAATCAATAGACATATTCTAGATATCAAATGAATAATTTTTTTTTTTTGCATTGAAGAGTGGCAGACAATTAGGTACTTAAATAACAAATGTCTCATTTCATAATGTTTCCTGCATGGCGTACTCAATCTGTAATTAATTAAGGTGGCTCCGAGGTCCCGTTAAGATTGATCAGTTAAAAGCAGCAGTGGATTCATCTCTTGATGTCTTCAGATTAGAACTCAGTATTACCTTAGCTCAGAGAAGGAGTATTTGGGGTGAAATTTAAGGGAAAATTATAAGGAAAACTGACTGGAAGACCTACTGCTTTCTCCTGGTCTCGAGGCCATTATAAGAATGCTGTCAGAAGACATTTTTCAAGAATGTCAGTTTAAGTTCTTAATTTCATTTGAAAATACGTGAGAAATAGAAATCAGGTTCCTTCTACAGAAAAGGAAAGTGGGATTTCAATCCAGCAGCAATAACTAGTTGTCTGCATAGTGCAGTCACATCCAAGTCTAAGCACTGAGAGCTTCCCAAAGCTGCAGCCACAAGCATGTGACAAATACATTCAGCTTCTCTGTTTGTACTGTATCACAGGCAGATAATTTGTCTACCTGTGTCTTCATTTAAAGATGTGCAGGCACCTGTCTTTCAGCCACCCTGAAAATGCTTCTCTAAGCTTCAGCATTTGGGAAGGCCATAAAGCAGAAATGTGCTCCCAGGCTGGGGCTGCTTTTAGGGACAAACAGTGGGATGATCAATTCTGCTCCCAGTGCTCCATGTGGAAGGTTAATCTAAGTGGCCTTCTGGCCTTACACTCAGTAAGTTGGAGGAACTGCTCTGAAGATGATGCAGTTGCTGTGCAAATATGTCAGCAATGAAATATTTTTCAATAGGTTTTAGCACTAAGACCCCATGGCTACATATGAATTTTACCTATGGTGGCACAGGTGGGCTGGTGGAGCTGCTGCCCTCTGTCTCTGCTCCAGAAAGGGAACCCTGAGTCACTACCTGCTCCCAGCCAGCACTGGGTTAACTGAGTCAGGAGAACCTGAGTAAAACCAGCCACTTTTAACAGGCTCTTCCTAAAAAGATCAGCATGGGTCACCTCCGAAACACTGGAGCTTCTGTGTGAGCACAGTGATGCAAGAGTCTTCTGGCCATTCCTCTTTCTGGATGTAAAGGGAATATTTAACTATCTGGACAACATACAGAAAGAGAGAGATGGGATGTCAATGTTTTATCAGCACAAATTCAGGGTTTTCACTCTACTCAGAACTACAAAGCCATAAATGAATCCTGGAGATCATCTCGGAGCACTACCCAGGCTCACTCTTCACACTCTTCTGTAATATGCTCTGCAATGCCACCAACTTTAGTTGCCTTTTTCTTATGCATTAATAATGTAAAAATAAATACAAGTTACTGTTATTTGAATAACAAAAAAAAAAAAAGATTTGGCACAAATAATGCCAAATTTGCTCATTTGTAGAAAAATTCATTTTGGTTACTTTGTGTTTCATTAGCTTTTTTCAAGCCTGTATGAATGAAAGGCTCACAGGAAAATTTGCATTCTCTATCATTTTGCTGATACTAATTTACCCCAGTGGAAGGCCTGTGTAAATGATGTTAATCTTGACAAGCTACAAAGAAGGGCTACAGGGATAATTACCCACCATATTTCACCAACATTTTTTTCTCAAACTCAGAAAATACACAGAAATTGGTAGGTACCTTAGCTGGAGCAGAAGCAAGGACTTCTCTTGAGGTGCAAAGAACGGAGTCTATAAATTATAGTATCCCATTTTTATTTGTGGCAAATTATTTGTTCTTTCTCAGAGCACTGGGAAGACTTGCAATCTTCTTTCCTGGTGCAATACAATCAGGTCCAAAACTCATTAAGAAAGTGTTATGTTTTATATATGTATTTATATTTATAAAAGTATGTATGTAATTTTATGTAATAATTATATGTAATTTATATAGAGGTGGTTATTGGCAATCTGAGGGAAAGATAGAAAGAATTTATTTGTAAAGGTGAATGAACCTTTCACATTCTTTAGCAAGTAATACAAAGGAGTATATCCCCTCTTTTACCACTATGTCTCACTTCTGACAAAAAATATCCTTACATTAAGATGTGCTAATCAAAACATTTCCCCCCCTGCTCCTTTATGCTCAGTTATAGTAAAGGTAGAACTTGCTACTTGGCACTTGCAAAAAAAAAAAAAAGCAATTGTAACTATTATATTAAAAAAGAAAACTGTCAAGCAAATGACAAGGGATTCTCAGTGCAGTTCTGGAATTAGAAGAGAATCAAAAATGAAACTACCAGTTCCAAGGGAGCCTTTTAGGATTCAGTGTTGCTGTACAGATAATAAGAAAGTTTTTAATTATAAATCATATTTGCCATTGCAAGCAGTCCCACTGAAGGAAAGAGGAAAAATGCATAGACAGCTCAAGCCAAAACAGAGCCCTCTGTGTACCTGTTTTGCACATTTTGATTCTGATTAAAAAGCAGATCTTATTCACGTTAGGAAATGGGAATGGAGATAATGCAGGCAGCATGCCTTTTGGGGTTTTCAACAACTTTCCAGGCACACTGAAACTAACATCAGCTTCTGTAAAACACTGGGTACTTCGTGAAGATATATTTTGTTGGAAAAGTAACATCTAGAGAGCCAGCTGCTACCAAACAAGTATGTATTATTAACAAAGGACTCAGAAAGCCTTCTGCTCACAGGAGTAAAACAAATATACAATTTAATCTAAGCTTCAAATTTAATTAACTACAAGATAAAAAAAACAAGCTGTTGTTTTTTCACAAGCAATTACACCTAAATATGATACTGTAGGTGCATATGAATTTTTCATATAATCATTTGTGCACACAAATAAGGCATTTATGTAAGCAGGGACAAATCTTGTCAGCTTGGTGGGCTTTCACCTCGTGCAGGCAACACCCAGTACAAAATTTAGATCACAGTTCTTCTGGAAACATGCTCATGAAATTCTCTGTACGGAGCTCTTGTAGTTAAGAGATCAGAGGAGTGTTTCTGGTGCAGATAATGTACTGTTCATAAGGTTGTGGACTCTGGTGGTGACATACACCTGTGCATGGCCAGGGTCACATCAGCTCAGAGCACTCCCAGCAACAGGGGCAGCACCAATGGCCTCACCCTGCTCTCCCTCTGGGGACACTTTGAGGCCCAGTGTGGTGCCCTGGTTTGGGTTCCCACCCACCCATCTGCCCTGTGCTCCTCTGGCTTGCAGAGAAGGACCTTTGGTGGGCTGATGGTCCCTGGGGTGGGCTTGCAGAGGAGCTGGGCTCCCCCTCCTTCCATTGTCACTTTGTCACTCAGCTCGTGCACATGATCTTTACCTCATAACCTGACAAATGCATTTGAGGCTAAATACAGGCAAGCACTTTGTTCTACACCTGAGCAGTGAGACCAGCCCACTGATTTGACTTACTTCTGTCTGCTGACATGTGAGCAGAAGCCAGAATTTATTTCTGGCAAATCCAGGGGATATTTTTCTTCTTCAATAACATTTTTTCCTTGTTCAAAACCATACTTTTTCCATCTTGTTTTCTGCTCTTATGGTCTGGAAACAAAATCACTCACACACATGATGCAAAACTGGAACTATTAATTTTTGTTAGAAATAGTATAATTACTAGGATTTAAATAATTTCTTGACAGGTGACTCATGAAATACATAAAGAAGTAAAAAATGCATTAATTTAATTCCACTGCTTATTTAGAAGGTACTTAAAGGGAAAAACTTGTGACTCATGGGAGCAGTCTTTTCTTCTGGGAGCGGTCATTTTGAAGACAAAAAGGTTTGAATAAAGAAAGCTATTTCTGTGTGAAAAGATTAGTAGCACTGCTGATAATACAACAACATCTCTGTGCAATCCAGTAGTGAGATCTACAAAATTTCTTACTGGGGCCATTAGAACTGTTAAAATGCTACCAGGCAGGTTTTGTGTAGAGTTGTTGCTGTGCATTTTTTCATGGCACATAATGGAAACTCCCCTGTTCTGGCTGTGCTGCACAGGTGGTCCCTGCCTGGCATCTGCTCCACTTGGGCAGGATTTTCCAAGTCTTCCTACTTTCAGCTGCTTTTTGAGGGGCTTTGTCCAGGAGCTGCTGCATTTGGGGGAGGGAGGGTGGGATAGTTTTATTCCTCCCTTTTCTATAGAAAGCTCTGTGGTTGAAGAACTTCCAGAGGATTTAGGCATCCCATGGCTATCCCTACCTTGTTCCTCAGCAAAGCTACTTTTACTCCATTCAGGAAGAGGAGGACAGACCCAAAAGTCCATGTCCCATATCCCAGGTCAGGGCAACACCACCTTTCTTTTTGCTATACAGGACAAAATTTATAAAACAGTTTTCTTCTGGTAAACCTATTATAGTTAATTCTTAACCTTTCTCTTTTTTCACATTTCATTACACTTCCATACTGTGGATGGAATTGCACTTTATTCTTGGATTTTTATCATAATTAGTTAAAACAATGATTTACCCTTAAGGATAATTAAAATTACTCTTATGAATGGGTACTTGTTATTTGTAAAAAATTGATTTTGCAGTGAATTTCAATGATTTGGTACAGTATTCTGACCTTATATTTCTATAGAATTTTAAAATTGTTGTGATTTAAAATAGCAGAATCATCTCATATTCTTCTTATTTGACTAGCTGAACAAATGGGAGATCCAAGATGCAATAGCTGCAACTCCAGCTGAAAGTTTGGGAAGGGGCAATGAAATGGAAAATATGTGCAGGTTGTTTCCATTATGTTTTTTGCCAGTATTAGCATAACTCCTGTTTTGAAATACTTGTAACCTTGGAGTTGTACAAAGAACCAAAAATTATGTGACTCTGGAAAAAAAATCCAAATAATTAAAAAAAATAGGCAGAGAAGGGAAATCAAGAGGACAAACCCTTGGAGGACAAAACTTTGGTTTTCTTTGTGTGGAGCTGGAATATGTGACAGTGTAGGCACTTACATATAAGGAAAGTATTCCTGTGGGAAAGGGCAATTTCTCAGTGATCACACTGAGAAAGATGAATCTAAGTAATGAATGGCATCAGGAAGAGGAAAGAACTCAGAGAAGAATGTGGAATAGAAACCTGAGAGATAGCTATATTTATCAAAGAAAAGAAGTGAAAATTACCAGTGCTGGAAGATGCAGATGATTACAGAGGCAATGAAATCCAACAGGAAAGGAAGCTCAGGAAGCAGTGGTGTTAATCAAGTCTGATAGATCAAGAAGAATACAAAATGTATTTTGCTGCAGGAGAAGGAAGATTTGGGTCAAAGTAGTTCAGTTTAGTGTGAAGAAGTCAAAATGGATCAAAGATGGAGTTGGAAAGAGTGAAAATTATGGAACTAAGAAAGCAAAGGCTGGACATGGCAGCCTGGAGAGTGGCTATAAAGGAAAGCAGAGCTCAGAGAACTCTTTTCAAAGACAGACCAAGACATGCATGGCACAGAAGAAAATTACCCTAAACAAGGATTATGAGAAAAGATAGGAAGTGAGATGAGAATATGAATTGTTGAAAGAAAGGGCAAAATGGATTTAAAAGCCAAAGTAGATGTTTTTTTCTACTTTTTTTTTTCCTGCCCCACAACACAACAGTGCACCATAGAAAAGGCAAAGACTTTTTAGTTTGATTTTCACTTTAAAAAATAAATTTCATTGGGAGGGTGGGCAAAACAGTAAAACTTTCAACCAAATGTCCTTTCTGGAGGGGAAAAAGAACAGGTGATAGGTTGGGTATTTCTTACATAATTGGAGTAGAAAGGAGATGATGTCATGTGGAGATCCAGGGGACCTGGGTGAAGCCTTTACCCAGTAAAATTTTATCCAGTAAAAGTAAATAAATTACTTGTAAAACAATTTATAGTTTCTACCATAGTTTCAAGAATAGCATAGGTAAGAAAAGAAAGTGACACAGGCCTTGCAGGCAGGAGGGAAATAGTAGGTGCCCTGTAATTTTATTTCACTAAGTCTTGCAATGCCATCTCTTAACATTGCTCCGAGTATGGGAGGGAATCGTTGTCCACATCAAAGTATTATAAGAAGGTTCAAAACTTTGGAAAGCAGAATGCTTATTATATAGCTACAATTATATTATCTAATATTTGTATTTTAAACATCCTTGTCAATGCAGCGATGTTTAAAATATAAAACATGAAGCAGGCTCTGAAGGTGTTGGTTTCTTTTTGTTGACTCTAGCTTATAGAAAGTGGTAATTGTTTTCTGTTATTTAAAATAGGCAAGATACATCCCACTCTAGGCGGGAACACTTCGCTATCAATGTAGATGGATGCTTTGCAGTTTCTGAGGTAAAATACTTTATTTCGGCGAGGCTCCGTGACCTTATAGGTCTTTTCCCACCTTAGCGGTTGTGTGCAATGATTTCGGGAGCAGTCGGTACGCTCAGTGAAGAGCTGGCTGCTGGAATACACACCACAACTATCGGCCGCTGCCGCCGGCTGCGGCTCCCCGCCGCCATCGCCCGCGGCCCCTCACGGCGGGCCGAGGGGCGGGGCCTGAGGGGGCGGGGCCTGTGCGACCCTGGGGGCGTGGCCAGGGGCGGTTGCCTTCCCTCCCCCCCGCCAATGGGCGGGGCCGGGTATCCCCGCTGCCCGCCTCTGTCGTTCGGGGCGAATCCATTGCATCCCGCGCGGGGGGAGATCCGGACCCGGATGCTGTCTGCCGGTCCGGTTCGGGGAAAGAAGGAGGAGCGGAGATAGCGTCTGTGGATCGGAAGCGGGCGCGGCCCTGCAGCAGCCGTGGTGGCTGATCGGGCGGGGGGAGCCGCTTTGTGGGGGCGGCTCTCCCCTCCCCCTTCCACCCCCCCTACGTCCCGGCGGGGGATGGTGTGTCCCGCAGCGCGCGCCTTGCTCGCGCGGTTCGGCGGCTCTGCGGGGGGAGGGGGACAGGAGAGACCCGGGCCCCGGCGGGTTTTGCAGTGAGCGCGGGGGAATAGCGGGCAGGGGGGCAGCGCCCGCTGCTGCCGTCCGGGACCATGTTGGCGGACGACGAGGAGGAGCTGAAAGTCCCGGAGGAGATGTTCAAAGACGTCAAGTTCTTCGTGGTGGGAGACATCGACCCCAAGGTACCGGGTCATCCCTTCAGATCATTCCCGCCTTCCCCTCCGTCTCCCCCCCATCCCTTTGGGGGGGGCACTGTGGAATCGTCCGGCTACCGCGCGCGGGCTCGAGGCTCGCGCCGCCTCACGGGGAAAGGGCGGGAGTGGGGGGAGCGCGCTCCTGAGGGACCGTGAGGGGTGACTGGGGGGGAGGGGAGGCGGCGGGTCCAGATCCCGGTCCCGATCCCGGCCCCGATCCCGCCTGCGCCCGCGGGAAGCGCCGCTGCCGCCGCCATGGGAGCCGCGGCCCCGCCGCGCAGGCCCCGCCGGAGCCGCCTGAGCGGAGGAGGAGCGGGCGGAGGGACTTCCTGTGCCGGGCCGGGCCGGGCGGGCAGCGGGGGCAGTGGCCGCCGCTCCTCCCGACTCGAGCGCTCCGCAGGCCCGGCCCCTCCCTGTGCCCGGTTCCGTACGGGTATACAGGGACAGGCCATGGGGAAGGTTCGTCATGGGGGGCCGGACTGGCTCTTCCCTCCCACCCAGACCTTCCCGCCTTGGCGCGGCCCCGAGCACGGCCCTGGTACCGCCCCGGGCCGCCCGGCGCGGTCCTGGTGTAGTTTAGGCCAAGGCCGCCCGCCCCTCTGGTCGTGCCTTGGGGCAGCGCCCTGGGTAATGCAGGTGGCCTGGCCGCGAGTAACAGCCGTGGTGGGCGAAGGTGGTTGAAACAAAGTTTTTGTGGCTTGTCCAATTAGACAGGTGTTTGAAGTGCACCCTACGGAGCTTTAGGATAGCAGCTTCCTGCAAGCAGGTTACTGCACGCTGAAGTTAGTCTTTGCCTCTGTGGTATTTGCTGCAGTAAAGTCTTAGTTCAGCGTTGGGTTCCTTTAGCATCCTGTCCTGGCACTCACTGAGCCTCGGATGCCTGTAAGAGACCTGGAGACACAGGCACTGGCCTGTTCAGATGGTTTTCATTCCTGTTGTGCTAAAAAAAATACAATCTAGGAAGAATACAGTTAAAGATCAGGATAAAAACCTCTTTAGACAGGTCTTTAGATAAAAAGTTTAGTTCTTTAGGCATTGAGTCTTTACACATAAAAATTTTAATAGTGGTTTAGCACTCAAGTAACAGATTCCTGTACTTACCAAAAAAACCCTATAGCAGCAATGTTAGTATTGAATGTATGAGGATGAGTGCAAAAATCCTGTAGCGCTCTTGCACATCATTTGTCGTAGGAGTAGTGTCCCGAAAAGCCTGTTCTTAGTTGTGTGTTGACATGGGAGGACAATGAGCAGATTTCCCATAGTGCAAGCAGACAAGCATTCTTTTAAACTGGTTTTCTTTCTCATGTTAAATTTTTTATTCTTCTTTGTAGTCAGAGTCATTGTCATAGGGCTTTGATTTGCTCCAAATTCGGTGCATTTAATTTTCCTCTGCCTGGCTTGGGAGGCAGAGGTGTCAGTGTGAGGAGGTGGGCTGGGCTGGGCTGAGCTCAGCTGAGCTGAGCTCGGGGCCAGCTCCTGGGAGAACCTCTGTACCAGCTTAAGCCCAGCTGGCAGCTAAGCACAACACAGCTGCTCTCTCACCCCCAGCCCTGTGCAGTGTAATGGGGAGGAGATTCAGAAATTAAATTTACAGGTTGAGATATAAAAACAATTTAATAATTGAAAACCAGATAAGGTACAATGGTAGTAGTAAATAATAATGGTGAGAAAAAGGAAAGAAAGGAAACCCCAAGCAAGTGGTGTGCAATGCAGTTGCTCACCATGCACTGACAGATGCTAGACTTCATTCCTGACTCCAGATCAGTCATTTTTATGGGTAACTCCCCCAGTTTATATATACTGGGCATGACCTCCTTTGGTGTGGAATATCCCTTTGGTCAGTTGGGGTCACCTGTCTCGGCTATGCTCCCTCCCAGGCTTCTTTGTACCTCCTCACTGGCAGAGCATAACACAGAAAAATAGTTCTTGACTTAGGATAAACACTGCTTAGGAAAAGCCAAAACATCAGTGTGTTATCAACATTATTCCCACTCTGAATCCAAAACACAGAACAGTAGCAGCTACTGAGAATAAATTAACTCTTATCCTTGCTGAGACCAGGACACCCTCCTGTGAGTGTCCTCTGTGGTACCCTGGGGCACCTGGGTGTGAGGAGCATTTATCAGGTGTGTTATGAACCAAGACAGAATGCAGGAATTGTAAATCAAACTCAAACAGTTCTTAGAGTGAAATTTGTCCCATTACTGATACAAAAAACCCAAATATCTTTGGTACTTTTTACTGCTTCATATACCAGTGGATGCCAACTTGATTTTGCGAAGAATTTCTCCTTTATCTTCTGGGGAGGAGCACACTTTGATCAGCTTAAATTTCTAATGGTTTCACAGAAAACCAGTTAGTGTAATAAATATTAAAACAGACCTAGCACAAGTGAGTATGCCAATCAAAACAAATCCAAGAGTAAGAGGAAAAGAAGTAATTTATTTTCAGGTGAATAACTGCATACTTACTGCCTATTAAAGCATGTGCAGCATAAATTGGAAGTCTGGAACAATTCCAAAACTCTGGAATTGTGCCGAGGTGTTCTCTGGCCAATGAAGGAGAGTTAGGCTGGCTCTCAACTTCAAATCCATTCCATTGGGTGCATTTTGCTTCTCACACCTTAGTGAGGGTGATCAGTAGATGTCAGATCCTCTTTTTCTTTTAATAAATGCTCTTCCTGCTTTCCTCAAACATAAAAACCCAAACCATCATGTTTTGGAAACCAGTTAAAACCAACATTTCTTTCAGAAAGAGATAAAAAGTAATGCAATGTAGCACAAGGTCTTTGAACAGGACATTTGGGTTTTGGTTATCTTGTGGAATTTATTTTTATGTGTCCATTATCTTCTTAATTTTGAACTATTCCTCTTGTTTCTTCCAACACAGATTTTAGTGGGAGAGAACAAGATAAAAATTTAATTCTACCTTCCCCCCCCCCATCCCCCCCCCCATCCCCCCCCCCATCCCCCCCCCCAAAATTATTTGAATGGGTATAAACCAATACTTAAAATGCAGGATTTTTACAGTATTCGTATTAAGGCTTTTCAGCATTATGTTTTCCAATTACAGGTATATGGTTGATATCAATGTTAGTGAGTTCTTGAATTGTACCAATACAACTTTTCAGTCCAGGCACTACTTAATCTGAGAAAGTTGTGTGTTCTGAGAGGAATTTTGAAGTTGATGTTGATGCGAGCTAAATTAGGAAGAGTATTTTTTTCATGACACATAAAATAATCAAAAGCATTATTAAGTATCATATTTACGGTGTTTAAACTACTACATGAAATCAGTGTAACTTTTTGTATAAGCAGATGCTTTACACAAGTTCTGTAATGCAACATTGTTTTGATAGAAAAAACCCCATACTCTTAGCACATTATTCATAGCTGCTTTCTGATGCTGTCAGATTTGGGTTCTCAGTTTTTGTGACGTTCACTCCTTTTTTTAGCCTTCCCCTAAATGAGCAGTTGAATGGGATTGTAACTCAGGGGGAGCTGTGTGAGACAAGGAGCTCGTGTGCTGAGACTGTTCTTAAATGCCTTCTGTTTTCAAAAGTGCTTTATTTGGATTTAGTTTCTCCCTTTGGAATGATAGCATCCTGTGTTTCTTTATGGATTTCATGAAGGAAGGTGTATGATTTAAGGGATTGGTGTGCAAAATGGAGACATTCACTCCTGTTTCTGGCACTGGTGAGAAGAACAGCAAGCTCATGATCAATTTTCTTGGCTATTTTAGAGTAATTGTTTTGGTAATATTCATCCATTGCAGAAAAAAAAGTTCACTTTTGTTTTCTTTAATGGAGTTTTAAAGTCAGCTACTTCTGTCAGGAAGTGCCAAAATTGCCTCCTCAGTAAGTGGTGATTTTTCTATCCCTGTTTTTCTGCTTGGCAGAAATGCTTTATAAAACAGCTTGATGCTGTGTTTTGAGAGTCTCTTTTTCAGTGCTTCTTTGTCCTGGTGAGTGTACAGGGTAGGGAGTAATTGCTTAAGGACCAGTTAATTAATTAATATCTCTATGAATGCATTACCTTGCTCTCTGCTGTTCACTGTTGTGGGCAGAGCATTCTGTTTTGAAGGGAATGTCCCCAGCAGGTTTGCAGGGACAGGCATCTGTCCCTGGCAGGTTTTGGAAGATGAACCAGTTTTGTTCTAAATCAAAGGGGAATGAAACAATAATCTCAAATGGCATTTTTAACTTTTTAACTCTTAGACTGTAATTTTTTAAACTATTTTTCTCTTCTTCCCCTCTACACCCCACTACCTTCTCTGTTACCTTCTTAGTTTAAATGAAAATCCCGTTTTTTGGGGTGCTGGTCTGGGTTCATCACGCAGATCTCTACAGCAGAGCTGAGAGAACATTGAACTCTTAAAACAGCACCTGCTTTTTGGTTCTTGCAAAACTGGGAGTGAGCTGTGCTTTGGTAGCTGGGAGGTGTTTTCCATTCTCAGGGCACAGCAGTGGAGTGAGGCACTTCAGTTCCAGCTCCTGAAGGTACTAATTTAGGGAACACGAGTCCTACTTGTTGTTTTATCTTCTGTATTTCATCAAAATCACTTAGTCCTTAGAATTCAGCTTCTTATTTTAAAGTATATTCAAACACTTCCAAAGCTACCCTATGCAAAAACACTTAGAAGAGCTTGCCTTCCCTGCATGAAGGAAAATTGTTTTAATATATTTTTTGAGGAATATATGTTTTGGAAAAACCTTGACTTTTCCCCAATTCTTACCCCATCATCAATTATTTTAAAAATTAGCTCTTCAGATGCAATGATGAAAATATAGAAGGGGTGTAAACCTTTGGCAGTCAGGTTTTAAATGCGTTTGGCAACTTCAAGAAAAGTTCTGGCCACCTACAGGAAGACAGCTAAGAGAGAATATTGATTCGTCCGTCCAGCGTCAGTGTCTTCTTGCAGTAATGTTTTTCTCAAATAAAAGATGCTAAAAATTGTTGACTTCTCCCTGTCCTGTTTTGGGTTTAGGTTATCCAACTTCTGAAAGCTGGGAAAGCAAAGGAAGTTTCTTACAATGCACTGGCCTCACATATTATTTCAGAAGATGGGGACAATCCAGAAGTTGGAGAATCTCGAGAAGTTTTTGATCTCCCTGTGGTAAAGGTGAGTGACTCACCCATGATATTGTCAAAGTATTATGAAGCATAGATGCTTCATTCTTATAACAAAATATTCATCTTTGGATGATGACTGAATGAAACATTTCTTTAAAAATCTTGCATTCTTGTAACACAAACTTTTATCGTGACTTGCAGATTCTGTTACAGTTCTGTTCTCTCCTTCTGCTTGTTGCTCTCTAACAGTGGTGTGGGTAATTTTTAGTGTTCTGCTTTGGATTTTTTTCAGATTTTTCTTTCAGTCATCTGTGAGATGATGTCCTGTTAGTTCTACTTTAGAAATATCTCTGAAGGAAAGGTTCTTACAAGCTTCTGTCAGTAGAAAACTTCAATCTAGAATAAGTAGATTGCTGAAGGTTTTTTTAAAACACATAAAATTGGGAAAGTGCAAAATAATTTTGTTGATTCTGCATATATAAACGATGCTAATTATGGACTATAGAAACTTGTAGAAAATTAGGGTTTTTTTTCCTCCTTATTTAGTTTTTTATGGTGTTTTTTGGTCTTTTTTTCTTTCTTATGCTGGAATTACCAGTATTTTGTTACTACTTTCCAATAGCAGGGTATTTTTCAGTGAAAAATTATGGGCTTCATCTTTGAATATGTGAACTTGTCACTCTGGAAGTCATGAGAGAGATTGGAAGAAATAACACTAGAATTTCACTGCTGATACCTTTGAGTACATGATTTTGGGTTATTTTTTCCGTACGGGTACAGGTGGCAGTAGAGAATTTTGATAGGTTTTGTCATGAGAGCTCACCTGACAATGTAGAACTGTGAATTAACTGTAAAAAATGAAAGGTGCTTGGCTGGGCACCTTTATGGTTATACTGGGTGTGCTGGTTAATTTGTAGTTCCTTTTTCTGAAGTGGCTTTTGGTGTAATTTTAACTTCATAAGCAAGGAAACTGCTGCCATTTTCATGAGAAGGAAGGACATCAGCATCGTAGAGAGCACTTCCTGCTTCCTAATGCCACTTAAATAATTTAATTTGCTTCATAACTGCCAACTCATTTGCTGGAGGAGAGCAAGTCTTTCACTAATGTCACTTGGCTTGACCTGAAAACATCACAGCATGATTTGTAATCAAGAAGATCAGACTAAGTATTAAAGGGACTGTAAGTCAGAGGCAAAAGTAGCTGGTTATAGGGAAAAAAGAAGATTAAAAACTTAAGGGAGGAAAAGATCCTTTTTTTTTTTTTTCCTGAGGATTAAGGAGTTAGAATTTAAGTGTTTTTAGCTCTTTTTTGTATTATGTCCTATAGGGGAGGGGGAATAACCAGAACCTGGAACACCATAAACACAGTTGCTACAATATATTCTTTTGTTTGTCTTTTGAGGAAAAGTAATTCCATACTGGATGTGATGTCACTCTTTGCCCATTCTTCCTTACCTGCTGCACTGGGACCAGTGTCCTACATCTCCTCCACTCACTGCCACCTCCCTGTGTCCCTCTGAGCCCTTCTGTCCCAGAATACTGTCAGAGAGGGGCCATCTCTGCTCAGCAGCCAGCATTGTTCTGTCTTTAGAAAACTCATTTTGTGTAAGGCTATGGTTCTTCACTCCTTGGTGATGAGTGTACGATAGGATTATCTGAATTATTTTTTCTCACAAGTAAGAACTGCAAAAAGGGGGAGGATTAATAAATACTGTAAATGGCATGAGAGAAGGGGGTTGCTGCACAACCTTTGAGCTGTCTTATTGTGAACTCTTGCAAATAAATGAAAAGTCTTTTTTTGCAGACTAAGTGCAATGTCTGTGAAACACTTAAGACTTCCAAAGCTGGGAAATATATATTAAAACTAGCTATAGCATGAACTTGGGAGGTAATTCATATTTTCTGTGTGTAGAGCAAGGATTTTAATGTCTAAAGCCAGGTTTTTGTTTTTTCCAGCCTTCCTGGGTGATCTTGTCTGTTCGCTGTGGAGCTCTTCTGCCGTATCCTTTTAAGTTCAAAATTCTGTAGAAAACATGTTAAAATGGATATCACTGAAGGATTCAAGACTATTTGAAATAAGTACTGCTTAAACGTCTAAAATGCTCTCTTGTGCTTTGCCTGCCAAGGTTGCAGTGTGCTTGGAACTTCTTTGTCCTCAGTTTTCCTGTCCTTTTGCCTATTTTGTGCTTCATAGGCACTTACAGGACAACTGTTATCAAATGGAAAACAAGAGCTGGTAGGTGCAAGAATCCAGGTGTTCATACTAGGAATTCAGGCCTTAATGTGCTTCAGAGATCCAGAATTCCTGTTTTATACCCAACAGTTTAAGGTGTGTGCCTTTGCAACTCGCTGTGTTTCTGTGATGTGGTCTAGGCTAGTGATTTTGATAATTTGTGTATGGACATAATCAATATGTTTACTGTGCTTTCATCATCAGGATGAGTGTTTAGTTGCTTATGATACATGTCTCTCAACATTCTCCCTGTAGATGAGAAGTGTTCACAAAAAAAAAAGCTTGGAATCAGCTACATTTTCAGGATTAAGTAACCTAACATTTCTGTATTGATGTTCTTTCACATGAAGGAGTTGCACTATTAAAAAATTTGTCTTCCTTCTGCAACCTGGGTTTTTTAAAAGGGTACTCTAAGAGCTGATATTATTGGATACCCAGAAGAGAAGTAAACAGATGAAACAATGGAATGGTGCAGTCTATGACGAAATTGTAGCTATAAATGTGGGAATGTAGCTCTCAATGGCTGTTGCTCAGGAAGTCTTTATTGTGGGAACATTGTAATGGCCAAATGAAAGGACCAGGTCTCAGTAGTGACTTGTTCTTCAGTTGCATGGGAGAAGGAAGTTTTGTACACCTGTGAGCAGTAAATGTATCCTTGGACCTTTGACTTTCTAGCACTTCATGTCCTTAGAACATGGTGGGTTTAGGTTTTACTCTGAGCCTTATTGTGCTCACTAAAATGGGTTGTTAAGTCTTTACTTTGTTTTATCCTGTTTCAGTCTCTTTACGACTTCTAGTGCAGTGACATCTGGCCTTTCATTAGGGATTTAGGTACTGCCATAATGACAAAAATACAGTCATTAATAGGAATAGCTTAGTTTTTCTAGGTGATTGCTTTTGGACCCTGTTTAGGCAGAAGTTTGACATTCTGCATTTTTGTCTTTAGTTTATGTTTTAATTTGATAGTGGTCAAAGTGGTGATTGAATTTCTGAAGAACCAAGTCCTAGAAACATCTTGTGTCAGTTAGACATATGGATCTAATAAGAGCCTTAAGGATTTTATGTTGCCTTACCAATTCCGGTGCTTATTTGATGGGCATTTGCCTGTCAGTTGCTAAAGGTAAAGTTTAATATAGAAAGATTTAATACAATGTAAAAGCACAGTATTTTTTTTTCTGTTTCTTAGTGGAACTTGTTTTCACCAGAGGGTACTTAAGATGGCAGAATGCTCTCCTGTGCTCTGCTCACTGATGTGTGCAAAGTCTATCTAACCTGCAGTGGAAGGGAAGTAGCAGAAAAATGAAGCTGGAAGCAGACTCTGAAGAAGGAAAGAGAGTTTCATGTGTGAAAACCATGGCTATAATGCCATAAAGAGGGCTGGCAATTTCTTTTGCAGCAGAAGCAAGAGTGAGGAGGGCGTATTTTTCAATGGTCTTGTATAGATAAAAGAGAGTCACAGCACTTCTGAGCTTTTGTTGGTGGCAGGAAGAAAAGTGAGTTTTTCTGTATTCCCTCTATTTTGTTTTATTGTTGTGCTGCTTGTAACTTTTAAAAAAGAGTCTCTTTCACTCCTGTTCTTTAGAGAGTGCAAGCTCCAAGCAAACTGATGGACCTCTTAAAAGTTAAATACTGTCTCTGCTTTATGTGCTAGCAGTCGGTACTCAGGCAGGGAGTAGACACCTGTACACTTTTGAAAGATCCAGTACTGAGTTTTTACCTTGGATGAAATGGAGAATAATTTAGCATGTTCATCAGGCCTGAACTTCCCGAGGTATTCTGGGTTATGGCAGTAATTTATGCTTAAATTTTAAAGTGCTCTTGGCTTTGTTGTCAGCTTACTGTGTGCTGTCTCTTCTGGGCCTCAAAATGTGAGTGTTGCTGGTGCATCTGTCAACATCACGGGGAAAATAATTTTGTTTCATTTAAAAAAATCTCTGTGTGCATGTGACACAATGTACACCTGTTTCTGTAGTCATTTTTTTGTGACAAATGTGCATGGATCTTAAACACAAGATCATGTGTAAGTGTGGAAAAGAGGGGCAAGTTGCAGAAGTCTGATGGTCCATCTGTCTTTCCCAGGTCAGTTCTGGTTTAGTGTTACTAAAATTGATCATAATATTGCAGGTGTTCTGATTTAGTTTGTACATCAGGTTTTTTTTCTTGATGCATAAGCTTTTTTTGCAAACAATGTGCTTTCAAAGATGAAAGTTTTTGAATGGTCAGATACTTGGTATTATCTGAGAAGTACTGCAAAGATTGTTTCATTTCCTTCTAATGTCCCTCAGGAAACTTATCTAATTATTTTGCATCCTTGACACCTGCTTTCCAGTGTAAATGGCTTTTCTCCAGAATCATGTCAGATCTTTTTTGGAGTCACTGCTTGTCTCTCTCAGGTAAGAATTGAACCGTATTTCAGTCTACTCCAATGTGCATTATATGTGGGATGTTTGCTTTTTTGAGGAGAGACACCAGTTTTTCTGTTGTACTATGACTTTTTTTTCCTCTTTGCTTTCTCTGTCTCTGTGCAGGTTAAAAATTACTCTTTAGTGATTTTTCTTGTTGCGTGTCTTTGTCACCCTTTCTTTCCCTTTATTACTTTCTTGCTAATTTGGTATTTAAAAGTGATAGGTAATACATTAGCCAGCCTTGTAAATGGTGTGCTGTGGATTACTAAAATTCTTCCAGCTGAAGCCAGCTGGGTGCACAGAGCTAAAAGGCTTTTCCACCTTCCTTTTAGGTTTCATCTGAAGACCGAAGTACGCTGTGGGCTTTGATTACTTTTTATGGAGGGAATTGCCAGCTGAGCCTCAATAAGAAATGTACTCACTTGATTGTGCCTGAGCCAAAGGGGGTAAGAGTTTATTACATGTACAGTTCTTCTTGTTGTAGCTCTCATTTGCTTTCAAACAGTCAAAAATTTTTCCATCTGCCTGAAGTTAGAATTCTTAACACTGTTGATTAACAACTAAATTCAGCAAAATTAGGCATTGCAGCTATTCAGTTCACACTTATTTTCTGCATGGCTTTAAGCCTGATTAATTTAAAGGGTGTCCAATTTCACACTGGTATTTGAATTCCAGTTTGAATAAAGAATTTTATTCTTTATCTTGTTTGTCTTAGCCTAATTTTGATATGTCACAGTCATTAGTGATTGTGATTATGTTATAAATCCACAGATACAGAATCCGTGAAGAAAAACAAAGGACAAAATTGAAATATTGAAGAATAAAACATGGGCTGGCACTGGGAGAAGAGAAAGTGGGGCTTTGGGAAATGAATGCTTTTCCTTCTATAAAATATAGGAACCTTTGTAGGGCTGGGTTCTTTTGGGTAAATATGTGTGTTTCAGGGTTTGGTGGTGTTTTTTTTTTTGTTTTTTTGTTTTGTTTTTTTTTGTTTGTTTTTTTTTTTATTAAGTGCTTGATATTTCTTCTGTGGACTGTTTAGAAGGGTCTGCTGAACACCATTCTGTTTCATCACAGTGAAATAAAATGCTTGGGCAAAACTTTATTACCTAAAATTTTGTTTGTAAGAACCAAGGAAATACATCAAGAATCATACCTTAATAGCTTACTTAAAAGCTTAAATAATAAGATTTTTAGAACAAAAGTTGTTGTCTTTAACTTGCCAGTCAAGAAACTTTAAGAGGCTTTAGCATTCTCTGTCTGTAGGATACAAATATTTTAATGCGCACAATCACTGAATGGAAACAATTTTATGGGATTATCAATTTTTGCTTCCAGTCCTGCTGCTCTGATACACTACAAGCGAAACTGCAGCAGTTTGTAACAAGAACAGTTCTGTCACTAAGATAACTTAAAACTCACATGATTGCTCTGACTAGATACAGGATGATAAAACAAGACTGTTAATAATTCTCACCAGAATGAAAGAATAAAATCTTGTGTTGGCAAATAAACTTGATTATAACTCCAATCTCTTTATTGTGCATGAATGACAGTTTCATTGTAGGAAATAACTTCAGAGAATCACTAAATTCATTTCCTCTGAATGTGCTTGTTGTTAATTTATGTTGTTTGACATAAAAGAAAACACCAGCTCAATCATTTCTAAATAGTAGATCCTGAAATAAGTTTCAGATTTTCAAAAGAAAAATTTTTTTCTGTACTGTTTTGATGTATGTGAGGGGTTTCCAATAAAGAGGATATTCAGATAAATAGGACACTGATTCTGTGTCTATTCTATTTATTAGAAAAGGAAACAGTGGAGTTTTAAGATTTAAGCTGTCTTCCTGCTGAAGTGCTTTTTTTCAGTGTCCCACTTTTAAGTATTTGTCTCTATTATGGAATTCTGACTTTTTCTCCAAATGCTTTTTCATAGTGGGACTGTTTTTTTTTTTTTTACTTTTTTTTAATGGATGAAACATAAATTGTATTTAGGCTTGCCTTAATGTCCTCCTAAAAATCACGTGCATTTTCGTATTGACCATGGTGTTCCTCAGTGCTGGGTTGGAATATTTTGGTGATTGGGTTAGAGAAGAATTTTGCAAGTGAAGACATTGATCTTTTGTAGTTGTGCCTTCTGAGTCCTTTACAGTGTAAATATGGAGAATTTGGGTTTTTTTGTTTTAATGTCTTGGAATTTGTGGTTCTGCACAGTACAAGTCCTTTTGGATCTGGGCCAGATCACTCTCTGGTATTGAACAGTGTCCTTGTAGTCTCCCTCTCCATGCTCTAGCCCTGATCTCAAAGAACTTACTTGTGATTGTTTTTGTCTTTAAATAACTCTTTTCCCCCCCTCCCCAGGAAAAATATGAATGTGCTTATAAACGGGACAGCATTAAAATTGTGACCCCAGACTGGGTACTGGATTCTATAGCTGATAAGAGTAAAAAAGAAGAGACTCCTTATCATCCTCGTTTAATTATATACGAGGAGGAAGAGGAGGAGGAGGAGGAAGAGGAGGAAGAAGCAGAACATGAAGAACAAGATTCACAAAATGAGGCTAGTACTGATGAAAAATTATCAAGCCCAGCATCTTCTCGAGAAGGATCACCTTTGGGTGATCAAGCTTTTTCACCAAAATCTACTTCTGCTGATAAGGCAAAAGGGGAACTGATGTTTGATGATTCTTCCGATTCCTCTCCAGAAAAGCAAGAAAGGAATTTGAACTGGACACCAGCTGAAGTCCCACAGGCATCTGCAGCAAAGCGTAGGTTGCCTCAAGGGAAGGACTCTGGGTTGATTAATTTGTGTGCCAATGTCCCACCAGTGCCAGGTAACATTTTGCCTCCTGATATGAGAGGCAACCTCATGGCTTCAGTGCAAGGTGCCCAAAGTTCTGACCGCCAGGAAATGATGGCCACGTGGAGTCCAGCCGTGCGGACGTTAAGGAATATTACTAATAGTGCTGATATTCAGCAGATTAATAGACCATCAAATGTAGCACATGTAAGTGTTGGATTTTTAATTTATAAGCTGTTGGACTTTTTCTTAGGAGTTATAGTGAACAAGAGCTTCAGTTTCCTTTTGCTGTTCTTAAAATACCCAAAGTTAATACTTCCCCTTATTACTTAAATTGTAGCCAAATTTGTAATTTCCTTGTAATAAGTAACTTAATTTCTAGCAGATTCACAGAATGCATTTGGAAAAAAACATATGGAAGAGTAAAGCTATGTATAACTACAGCATGGTTTAGACTTTCAGTAAGGACTTCTTGGTAAGAGAGGGAAAAACATGAATTTAGAATTATTTTGCTAGTTCAGGAAACCTGGTTTCCTGTCCTTCTAGATTCTCAGTTAGTGCAAGGAATTATTTATGCCATAAACACATGAAATTGTGGAATTGATTGTTCCCACAGTAGCTTCAGGTCTATACTGCATTGTTCTGCTGGGCATTGTTAGGTTGTTAGATAGTGTGCATATTATGATGCCGAAGTCCTAAGTTACACTTTCTTATGCCACTTGTGTAGTTGAAATAATTGCAGCTCTTGTGTTGAATGTATTTCTACAAGAAAATAAAAAGCAAATGAGCATGCTGCACCTGCAGCATTGAAATGCTTAGATGTTTGTGGGAAGGGAGCATGAGTCAAGTAGATACTGATAAATGTTAGATCTTTCTTTTACTTAAATAATTGCATTGGTACTTTTCTTTGGATGTTCAGCTGATGGTAAAACTTTGAAAGGTGCCAGGGTAGTACAGAGGCTTCCAGCCAGTCCTTAAACACACAGTGTGGAGTCACTCAGAAATGTTGACTCTGTGCTGATTATATGACATCTGAATACAAAAAGAAATACAGGCTTTACTTTAAATCTGATTGGATTCCTGTTCTCAGTGCCTTGAATTCTGGGCAAGGCTTGAGCAGAGCTGCCAACCATTTGCTCAGTTGGCCAGCATGGGTAAGTTAGCCACCACGCCTTCTCCAGCCCAGTCCCTGTGCCATCAAATCCACATCAGTGGTGTCCCTGTAGAAGTATTTCTCTGTCAGCAATACTTGCAGAGCTACAGGGCACTGGTGGCTGTGTGCTTTGGCTTGTCTCTGTTCATCCAAAGTCTGCTGGAGCAGGGGCTGGATGGTGATGTGTGAGGGCTGTACCAAGTACCTCTAAGGCTGCTGGGCCAGCTCCAGCATGTGCAGAAAGGCTTTGCATCTTAGAACTGTGAATCTGCTTCCTGGAGAGAGAAATACCTGTTCTGCCTTTTCCCCTATAACTTCTCTTTTACTTTCTGCCCTCAATGATGTGTGCAGGTCTCAGTGAACTTTATTGGAAGGTTAGTGTTTAGTTTGAAGCTCAGATTTCTGCTAAGTAGCAAGATCTGTCATCATCAGGTGTTTACAGATACATAGTTACTTTCTGAATATAACCATAGAATGCTTTCGAAGGTTTTAGCCCTTTATTTTGAAATACGTGTCTTGAAGCTTCTGCAATTTTGGCTTTTGCTACTTGTTGTGGAGAGAAGCTTCTCACACTGAGCCATGGAAAAATATTTTGTGTGTGTTATTTTTAGTTACTGAATGTTTCTACTGTGGTGCTGCCGAGACATGAGTGATGGGTGATGCATTGATAATCATGGCTGCACACGTGTGCAATACCAACCACATCAGAATTATTTAGATGACACCTGAGATGTTTTGATGTGCATTGTGAAAACACTTGAGCCACCTCTGATGGAGAGTTGATGGATAGTTGAGAGGATACAGTAATTGGCTTTGTGCTCTACTGATGGGCTTTGATTCCTCTCTCACACATACACATTGCTGAAGGTGATACTGTGTGTGTTGAAGTAGTGAGGGTGAAGGAAACAAGCTTTGCAGGATTCATCAAAGCTGATTTCATGTTTAAAAGACTTAATGAATGGCAAGTCTAGAATTTCCTATTGCTCCTTCTCATTTGTAATAGGTAGTTTATATTAAAATATTTTGATAAATATGTAGAACTCATCCTACTCTATTAGAACTTTGCCTAATTTTCCCTTTTCTGATGCATAAAAATTCGCTGCCTAACTTGTTTCTGCTTTAGTGTGAAATGATTTTTCTCTTAATAGTGAATTATACATTTAAAAATAAAATTAAATTCTAGATTACTTCAGCACTCTATAAACCTAAAATCTAGTATTCTTAAGTAGGGAGGTTAGGTTGTTTTGGGTTTTTTCCCCAAGAAACCCTTAGTGCTCAGCAGATCAATGTTTCTTAGTTTTTTGGTATTGAGATTAAAAAACAAGCTATGTATTCCTGAATTGGTTCAAAACAGCACTAATTAATGAAGGTTTCAAACAGCACTAATTAATGAAGGTATCATTAGCAATTTTTAAGTGAAAATAGGACTATGGAACTAAGCTCTGAATTTAATGGGCCAGCGGGATTTTAAAATTAATATTGCAGTTGATCAATGTAATTATTAATATAGTGTTAATAGTCATAATGCTGTTGGAAAAATTACTAATAATGCAGGGATAGCTTTAATCTTAAATTTAACTAAAATGTGCATTGCTGTTTATTAGGAGTCACATGCAGCTCCACACTTCTCTTTGTGTAAGTGCTGTCTTTTCATTTTGCTATTAGGCAGTTAAAGGTTTTTGTTTAGCTCACAAGGTATTTAGGTGTAGGGTTCTTTTCTTTTAGGAATTGTATTTTCCCAGTAGTTCTTTAAATATTTTTAAAACCGAATGACAACCAAAAGGTCACAAAAATAATCTTTGTTTTCTAGATATTACAATCACTTTCAGCACCTACAAAAAGTTTAGAACAACAAGTAAATCATAGCCAACAGGGACATCCAAATGTGGTGCTGTTTAGTCAAGTGAAACTAACACCAGAGACACATTTATTGCAGCAGTCACATCAAGCACAGCAGCAACAGCACCATCCTCTTTTACACCTTCAACCTCAGCAACTTATGCAGCTCCAGCAGCAGCAGCAACCCCAGATCTCCCAGCAGTCTTTCCAACAGCAGCAGCCTCACCAGTTTCCCCAGCAGCAGCAGCAGCAAGTCCATCAGCAGCACCAGTTCTCCCAGCAGCAGCTCCAGTTCCCGCAGCAGCCGCTCCACGCGCAGCAGCAGCTGCACCGCCCTCCGCAGCCGCTCCAGTTCCAGCAGCAGCATGTGCTGCAACAGCAGCTGCAACAGCTGCAGCAGCAACAGCAACAGCTGCAACAGCTGCAGCAGCAGAACCTGCAACAGCAACAGCTGCAACAGCAACAGCTGCAACATCAGCAGCAGCAACTGCAGCAGCAGCACTTACAGCGACTGCACCAGCAACATCAGCAACAGCAAATGCAGAATCAGGCAGCGCAGCACTTAACTCAGACACCTCAAGCACTACAGCTTCCAGTTGCAGCCCAGCAGCCACAACACCACCAGCAGCAACAGCAGCAACTGCAGCAGCAGCCGCTTTTTGGGCACGATCCAGCAGTGGAGAGTTAGTAATTATTGCCTTCTGATCCTGGAAAAAAGTAGCTAATGATATTGAAGTGGGGTAGAATTTCAAAAAGTAATGCTATGTTTACAGGATTGGATTGTAAGAAATGCCACTCCTGGCTCAGAACTGTTTTTTCTGATTTTTTGGCAAATACTTATATAATATTACAATTATAATAATATTATAATTATAATATTATTATAATTATAATATTATACTAATACTTATAATATTATTTTATTCAAATAATAACGAATGATGATCCAGCAATCTGAAAAGCATGAGAGTGCTGAAAACGTTCTCTTTCCAAATATACAGTTGATACTACAAGCACACAACCTATACTTTCAGAACAGTGTTAGTAAATGCATAGCACAATTGTTTAAAAACTTTTTTTCCTTTGGAAGAGGGGGAGGGGGAAACTTTGAAACAGCTACAATTCTGGAAATACCAGTAAATTATTGAAGATTCAGTATCAGAAAATTGAATTATGGTAGAACTGAAAGCTTTTTATTGTTTTGGCTGTTCATAGCTGATCTCTGTAAAAGAGGAAGTGGTCTTATGTTTTCTTTGATCGCCCTTCCTTCTGCCCCTTTAGCCCCTCTTCATCCAGGAAAAAAAGCTACCCTTAACAAAATCAGACTCTGGTTGAGCTGTGCCTTAAAGGCTTTCAGCCTTGGAATTTTGAATCCTACTTTTTCCAAGGAAGTTCACCTAGGAGGTTTATAACCTGGTGTAATAGGAGGAGGTCAGTGTAGCAAATGTGTTCTGAGATGAACTTTTCAGACTTGTAAGTATTTAATTGTTTGTTCTTTATGTGCCAAACTATTTCAGTTCCAGAAGATTATTTCCTACTGGGCTGTGTCTTTGCGATTGCTGATTACCCAGAGCAGATGTCTGACAAGCAGCTGTTAGCAACCTGGAAACGGGTAAGATTGTGCATAATATAATATAACATAACATAATGTCATAGTCCCTAAATTCTAAAAGAAAACATTGGAAGTACTTCAGCACTATTCACTCTTCTTTAGGCATCCTTTTGTGTAATTCTTCTGTTACAAACTAAAAAAAAAAAATATTCAACTGCTGCTGACCAGAAAAAGTAATAGAAATACTTTAGGTGTGCAGCCTGGTTGAATTAAGTCTTCAGTCAGAACATGATCTAAATAAGTTGCAGCCTTAACTATTTCCCACTTATTTATGCTTTATTGAGGCAGCTGTAGTACAGCAAATGTAATATAGCATCGCTGTCTAGCTTTAACTTGATTGTATAAAACCATTCTTTTTTGCATATAAGTTTGGCATTTAGTAGCCTGTGAGGTATCCACCTGAGTGAATAAGATGGAAGAATAGAGTGTTTCTATTTTTTTGCCAACTTCTATTTTTCAGAAAAATCTGATTGTATCCTTTCCTAAATAAGAGGACTTTGATGTTCTTCAGAAACTTCTGATGGATTTTATAGTTGAATTTTCCCTACAATTTTGCATAATCAAGTAAGCTGTTGACATTTTTAACAGCACTTGTGTTTATTGCTGAGATAGAATTAAATAGTTCATGAAAAATTGTTTAATAGTTATACTGCAAAACATAAAAAAACATGAGAAGGGTTATTTTTGTTTATATATATCTTTATTTTGTTTATTTTTTTCCATTTCTTCTAAAAATAGACTTTTTGTTCAGTGAAAAGCTGCATATTTAATTTTCTTTTTTGTTTTCAAAATTGTTCTAAAGCTAGATAACAAACCTAGTTTTGGGGGGTAACTCTTCAGTGAAGTGGTGCTAATAGTGGCAGTGTCCTAAAGGGTGGACTTTCATTTCAGACTTTTTGTTTCTTAATGTAATGTAAAAATAGTTATATCCTAGACGTTCTGCACTTACTCTCTTACCAGATCATCCAAGCACATGGTGGGACAGTGGACCCAACCCTTACAAGCAGATGTACTCACCTTCTGTGTGAAAGCCAAGTCAGTAACATGTATGCTCAGGTGAGCCAGATGGAAACCTGCTGGGTGCATGCTTTCATTTTATCACTGGGAAGGCAGGCCTCTGCACTGTGTGCTTCCTGTTTAGACAGCAAATATAAAGTTTCTCATTACGTGTTTTTTTTTATGATTTGTGTTTTTTTGGGGTACAAACTTTCATAGTGTGTGTAGTAGACTTGTTCCAGAGAGCATTAAGGAAGGTGCTATCAGAAAGAGGAGTCTAAAATGTAGAGAAAAACAATTAAAATCTAAGTTTTGATTTGTAGAAAAAGTATAAAAAAATAAACGCGTATTTTGGATTTTAAAAGCTGTTTGTGCCTGTATTCCTAGGCTTTAAGAGAAAGGAAGAGATGTATTACAGCACACTGGCTGAATGCAATCTTGAAGAAGAAGAAGATGGTCCCACCTCATCGAGCCCTTCATTTTCCAGTGGCATTTCCACCAGGAGGAAAGCCATGTTCTCAACATGTAAGAAGGAAAAGCTTACTTTGAAAGAATGTTTGCTTCATTGCTTGCTTCATTCCATGAGCAGTATTAAAACAGAGCTAGAAAGTGCTTTACACGTTTCTTTTGCCTTGGAAGAAAAGCTTCTGTTAATCTTAAGGTGCTGTGTTGATGTGGTGCTGCTGCCAGGTGTTTCTCAGTGCTTTGCAAGTCTCCCTGAGTTCAGACTGGTGAGGAGTAACACTTGCCTTTGTGAGTTACTCTCTCAGACACTGAGGGGCAAAGATTGCCTGACTTACACATAGCAAGATAGCAGCAATCCAGGCTGCACAGCTTATAGCAGCAGAGCAGCAGCACCTCGAACAGTATGTGCTTCCTTACCATAACCCAGGATTTTGAGAGGATTTTTAAGGGTTTTTCTTAGTCAGTGCTTAGCAAATACCTGAAAAGGAAGCCTGTGCTGCTAATCAGAGGATAGGAGGTCACAGTTCCATTGCCTGTGCAATGAGGAGCTGTGAAAGTGGAATTTTGTGGAATGGAAAAACTCCAGTTCATTGAGAGGCATCTTGGAATGTACTATGCTGTATAAACCAAGATGCCAAAGAATGTCTTGGCATTGGATTTCTTTGTGCTGGATGCAGACATATGGCATAATGGTTGTGCTAATAGCCTGTCCTGACTAACATAAAAAGAAATACAGATTTGGGAAAATTTGAGTATAACAACAGTGGTTAGTAGTAAATGTAATATGCAATGTAATAAACACAGTTTTAAACAGAAGTACTGTTGCCTTTCCCTAATGAAAAGATGAGAATGGCAAAAACAAAAACCTGTCAGGATTAAAGATAATAATGCAAGATGTGGAATTACAGTTCACCAGCTATGATCAGTTGGCACAGTTTCTTTGGCTTCATTGCAGAGTAGAGCGCAGTTTTCAGATTTTTAGAATAAAACAAGTAAGTGTAAGCATTTTTTTGTGTGTGCCTCTATGTAAATAGCAGCAGAAGGAAGATGGCAGACATGTGAGAAGCAGATTAGCTCTGAGCTCTTCCATAATAATGCTGTGGTCTCTGTGAATAAGAAAAAGCTGACCAGAAGAATGAAAATTTTTCTTCCTGAGTCAGAGCTACTGCTAGAAGCCTGAAATTTTTATGTACAAACAAATCACTTTTAAATTGTACTGTTTGTATCCTACAAGCCACGCTTTAATTGCGTGCTTTATACACCACACTGTGCATTTCATTGTAATGTAAAAAGTTAGTAATGGAAAAATATTTTTCATGGGAGTGTTTTGTAAATGCCATCAGTGTTCAGTTACTTCAAACTGTCTTTCTGTCTGCAGATAATCTCTGTGACAGGATTTGTTGACAGTGACAGAGATGACCTCAAGCTCATGGCCTACCTAGCAGGTGCCAAATACACAGGCTACCTGTGTCGCAGCAATACAGTTCTCATCTGTAAAGAGTAAGTGTTGCACTCCACAGTCCTTGCTTTCTCAGCAACCTCTTGCCACGTAGTGCCTCTGAACATGTGAGGTGTCACTGACATAATTTATGAAAATCCTTTCACTAGGATTTTTCTCCTGAGAAGCCTCAGAAAATAAATGTAAAAACTAACTATCTGATGGCTGTGGAATGTGGTCTGGAGATTGTTTACCAGCAGGTGCATCTTTGATTGGTTGCATGTGAATTGTTTTTAATTAATGGCAAATGACAGCCAGCTGTGTCAGACTCTCTGTCATGAGATTTTAATATTCATTTCTTTCTAGCTTTCTGATGTCTCCTTTCTTAGTGCAGTTTTAAAATATAATTTTCTTTTAGTATAATATATATCATAAAATAATAAATCAGCCTTCTGAAACATTGAGTCAAGATTCTCATCTCTTCCCTCGTCCTGGGCATCCTCAAACACCACCACAGTGAGGTGCTCTGTGAGGCTCGTTATAAGAGTGTTAATTGTAATCAGTTCTGCAGTTTGATAACAATAAACTTAGTGGTGTTGTTTCTTGAACTAAATTACAGCACATATTAAGTGATAAATTTGGCCTTCTGAACACAGGCAAAACAGAAGTCATTTCTAACTTTCCTATTTTATAATATTCCTAAGTGATGCTCTTAGATCATCCATAAATAAAATACCTTTTTTTTTAATAGTTGTTCTAAAACATTGAGGAGGGAAAATTTAAATCCGGGTCTAAAGATTCCATTTGCAGCAGAAGTTCTCCCCTGACTGGCTTGTTCTGACACATAGAACAAAAGCATATTTTGGAGTATCTCCTCTGTCACAGTTAAAACAAACAATAGACCAATAAAAACCGGTGATGTTTTAGGTTTATTATTAGAAATTGCTATTTGTACCAATTTCTTTGCAATGCAAATTCTTTTTCTTCTTCTCTGCCCACCAAGGGCCAGTGGGTTGAAGTACGAGAAGGCCAAGGAGTGGCGGATCCCGTGCGTGAACGCGCAGTGGCTCTGTGACATCCTGCTGGGGAACTTCGAGGCGCTGCGGCAGATCCAGCACAGCCGCTACACCGTCTTCAACCTCCAGGACCCGCTCTCCCCCAGCCAGCACCTGGTGCTCAACCTGCTGGGTAAGAGTCACAAAACCCTCTTGCCTGCAGCATTTTTATGTGCCTGTTTCATCAGCAGGAGCGTGTTTCCTCTGGTATAAATAATTTGGCAATGGTGTCATTTTTGTTCTCTTCTCCATTCCCCAGATGCTTGGAGAGTCCCGTTAAAGGTGTCACCAGAACTTCTAATGGTATGTTGAATTATTGTATATATACAGCTGTTTTGGTAAGATCACTCCATGCCTGTGCTGAAGCTCCTGGTTGTACTTTTTGCTAATGTTCTGTTTTATTTTGAGGAATCTGAGAAATAATATTTTTGCAGAATTAATGAATTTTAGTGGGATATGCAGAATGAAGTTGCTGTTGACACACCTTGGGCTAGATATTTCATTTTTCAGTTTCTACATCAGACCTTAGTACTTTTAAAATCAGTACCTAGTGCTCTGTATGTGAGACCACATAAGGGTTTTTAAGACAGAACACCCAAAATCAGTAAGAATTTTGTTAGAATATTGACTGAATTTTAAGTATGACACATAATGTAAGTTAAAGGTGCTACTACTTCATATCATCTCTCTGATATACACTAAGAACTAAAACCATAGGCATATATACCATGTATTTTAAAATTTAAAAAATATATCATGTATACTAAAAAGTGTAGTTGATAGCCCTGAAATATCAGCAGGAATGAACAATGGAAAATTGTACGTTGAAAAACATACAAGAGAAGTAAATTTTTGTCATGAATGCTATTCTATGAACCGTGCAAAATGTAAGTTTTCTGCATATTCAGATTAAGCTGCAGTTTCCCTGTCAGCTCTTACGCCTATCTCATGTTTTTGTATTGTAAATTTTCTTCCCATTTCAGATTTATACTCGATAATTTTTCACAGTATGTCTTGATGTAGGCAAATTTGTACTACACGTGACTCTCAGATAACATTTTATTTTGCATAAAAACATTTTGCCTTGCCTCTTGTGTTTGGATCACTTGTCTCTCAGTCACTTTTAAACTCTTCAGAAAAGAGCTGCTCAGTAACTCTCCAAATGTAATTTGTAGCAATGTTTTAAATGGGGATTCTGGGCACTGTGGCTTGAATACCTTGCAGCTCTAGAAATAGGCACTACTGTTTTCCTGACCATGAGTTGGAAACATTCTTCTTCTAGACCCTAGTGGATTTGTTTCACGGGCTTGTAGAAAACTGACATTTAGAAAACTAAATGTTCTTAAAAATTCGTAGTCTTCATATTTTCCTGAAGATGGAAAACATTCTGCTGTTACAAAAGTAAAAAGTCCTTGAGAAGGTTCAGTATGCAGTATTAGTATTTAAAATAGCTTTTAACTAACTCAGTTTTGGTTTTCTTGCTACGACCCTTTGCATACACATAGCAGTTGAGCTCATCTTAAAACTGGATACATTCTTCGTGTGGGTCAGTTACACCAGGTTTTTGTCCATGTTTTATCTTGTGTAGCAAATGGAGACCTCAGGGATCTGATAGGTGATTTAGTACCTCCCCTTCTGTATTTATGTGGGGACCCTTCTTGCCCGTGTGAGGTGGGAGTTTTGTGATTTAGATTGAAAGGGGCTTCTGGAGACAATCTAGTCTAGCTGCCCTGTGGGTGCCCACACAGGAATATGGCTTGGTAATAGAAAATGCTGGGCATGTGGAAGTGTCAGGGAGGACAAGGTACTTCATTCCTTTGCAGGAGACATTTCTATTTGTCTTGGGGTTTGGGGTCCTCTTCTGAGGACAGCTGTCTTGTCAAATGCTGTTAATGCCATCTACCTCTTGCATTTTCATAGTTGAAATGTCTTTCATAATGTGAATATGTGCACTTTTCTTTCCAGCTGCTCATACCATGGGCTGACTGGCATAAAAATGCCTGGCCTGAGAGCAGGGAACAAACCCCTGTGGTTTGTTCCTCCCAAAGGAACATTCTCACAGCAAGGCTGGTACAATGCTGCCTGTCTTTCTGGTCATGTGCCTCATAGCATTCTTCATTACATTTCAGGTATTGGAAGGTTAAAATGACATAGATGTCACACACTCCTCAACCTGGGAGCTGTGGTTTCAAGTTACTCAGACCAAGGAGAGTCTAAAAGCTACATTTGATCACCCGTGGGCACATGCCCTGGAGGCTGATCTGGTACTGGGGAGATGGCACTTTCTATCCAGCTTCTGTTTCTGTAGTTAGGGACCTTGAGTTTATAACAGTATTATCTGGGATATTACCATTACCATGAAATTTAGCACCAGGAAGAATATTGTCTTCATGTGCTTAACAAATGGACAGACTTTTCAGTCTCTTTCTCATTTAATTCATTGGCTTTTCCTTTGATAATTAGCAGTGTTATTTAAAGGAAAAAAAGTCCCACAATATTTTATTTGGTATGCACTTTCAGGGTTACCTAAGTTTGTGGAGAAGCTTTGGCTGAATCTCAGCTTTGCTGTTGGGCTTGTTGTGTCAGTAGTAGGTGCCCCATGTCTTCAGCCGGGTGTAATTTTCATTTGTGATTAATTCAGGATAGAAGTTGCTTTCCCTGTTTAATTCAGATCTAAACATGGAACTGGTCTGATTTCAGGGTGTGAGGTTGCCTTTGAAACCAAAGCAGAATGAAGCCAGTCTTCAGCCGTCTTCCAAAAGAGCAAGGTAAGAGCAGTGAGCATTCAATGCCCATAGTCCTTGACTGACTGTTCCTCAGAAGTGTCAGCTGCCCATCAGCCTGCACTATCCTGTGCCCTGCTCCGTGAAGTAACTGTCAGTGGGCTTTGGATGGTGCTAGTTCCTCAGCTGGCAGGACAAAACAGGAACTGGGAGAGTACAGAAAGAGGAGAATATGTCATGTTCTCTGCATGGTGATTTTTTCTTTCAGAAAAAGTAGTGCCTTAATTCTCATTTGTCTGGGTCATTCCATCAGTGAAACTTGCAAAAGTGTGCATGTCTAATTTCAGAATTACAGTTCTACAGCCTTGGGCCCAAACATCACATTCTGCTGTATTTCCTATGTTCTGTAGGATTGAAGACCTGCCGCCGCCTACTAAAAAACTCACCCCTGAGCTGACACCAATGGTGCTCTTCACAGGATTTGAACCTATGCAAGTGCAACAGTACATTAAGGTGACTTTCAGGCTTATATCTTGTGAACTACGGTGAAACATCTGACAGTTTTTTATGGATGTTGAATTTTTGCTAAGACTTGATAAGCATATACCTAGTGGATAAAAACCAGTACTTACCAGCCTTGAGGTTAGGGTAGATTTATGGGAAATGAATTTTATTTGGTAGCTGTTCTCCTTTAATTAACTACTTTACAATACTGTGCTACTTGCTTTTTCTTTCTGTAGGACTGCTTTAAAAAGCAAGCCCTTTCCACATTTGTTTTTAAATCAGTAAATTTCATGACCAAATTTAGGTGAGAAAAATAGTGATGGTTATCCTGGATAAGACCCAGGATTCTTCTAGTGGGGTTGCTGTCTCTAGTGCCAAATGTTTCAAAGACAACTGATGACAAAGCTTATGGCAGGTGTGAGATAAATTCCTGTGGAGGTTTTGTTCTGTTCCCTAATAAAGCTGTGCTAAAACTTAAATGCAAATTATTTATAACATTCAGATAATGAGAAGTAACTGAGGCCTAGTTTGAGTTACTACATTTTTTAGAAATACATACTTTGATGTCCTCAAAAATATAAAATATTGTCTTTATTACACCTATACTTGTTTTTAAAGTGGTTCAGCTTCAGAGGTCTTTTTTCCCTTGCAGTGTGTGCATTTGAAGCTTGAATATTTTGGGACATAAAATCTTTTTCAGTGTATCCCATAAAGTTACAGCATGAACTTCTCATTTTCTGTCATGTTGGTACCAGGTTAATTGTATAGAAAATCTGTTTTGGTAACAGCTATGGCTCACAAATTAAAAAAAAAAAAATCAACTTCAGCCTCAAAGCTTGTGAAGTTGAATGTAAACCTGTCAGCGCTGATGTTATCAAAACTCTGCAGAATTTGGATACCTAACTGGAGCTGGATATTCCTCATCTTACTGAGATCTTTGTACCTGTATGGCCAAAGGGTCCCTTCCACATCAGAGTGGAAGTTTTGCAAGGTCTGCTCTCATGGATGTGAGTGCTTGAGGTGAACATAGAAAAGCAGCCTTTGCCTTTCGGGAGGGTACAATGTCCTGTTGACAGGGTGTTTATTACCTGGAAGGAAGGAAGGAAGGAAATAGTGGAGAGGTTCCGTGTCATTGAATAATACTTTCTTGGGTCATTATGCAAACCATCAGAACATGGTAAAATAGAGCTAAAAGCACTGTCCCTGTCTGTCCTAATGTGCTCATCATTATCAGAGCAGTGGAGTGCACAGGGCTGCCAGAGACCTCTCAGGCCTTCTAACCTAACCAACCCTTTGGCATTCTTGCTTTGGGACTCCCTAGTATCCATGCAATATAAACTGTTAAATATTTATACTTATAGATATTGGTGTGGATTTTATTTATTTGTGTAAATTGTTTGTCTCAATCAGAGGTCCAGGGTGCATGGTTAATAAAGCTGTTCAAATATTTTTTCATCCTTGAAATTTTTATGAGGGGAGCACTCTTTATCTCTAACACCTGTGGTAATCTGATGTGCCTCACCAGCTCATTCATTGTGTCGCTCATTCCTTCAGATAATGACTGGCTTAAGTGATAAGATAGCAACTGTGAGGAGCTGGTTTGAGTTTGGTGGCTTAACCAAGGAAAAGGGAATAGTTGCTCAGTATCATCAAAAATGCATGTGGAATATGTGTTTTTCATGAGATGCTTTTCTCTTTAAAGAAAACCCTAGCAAAATTAAGTTTGCTGTAGCTACACTTTATGCTGCACCTTCCCTAGAAAAGAGCAAAATTATTATGTATTCTATTGCTTACTTAAAATTTATTATCCTGTTTCACTGAAAAAAAATTTAATTTGTATCTTACAGTTAGTTCCTTGATTAAAAAAGCACAACACAAAATCAAAAAACTGCAGAAGTGGGAAATTGTTTTTAATCTTGCCAGGTGATATTTATGTCTGGACATATCTGGATTTTTAGTGGCTGTAAATTCTGTCAAAATTAATCAGCTTGAGTAAAGGAATCACTGTAACACAATCTACATTTACTATTTCATTAGGAGCTTAGTTTTATTTGATGTGATGATATGATATTAAATTTATTTTTTTCCTCCATTTTTAACAACTATTTCATTCCGGTTTGTGTTTTGTACAACTTTCAGAAACTGTATATCCTTGGAGGTGAAGTAGCAGACTCTGCCCAGAAATGTACCCATCTAATTGCCAGTAAAGTGACCCGAACTGTCAAGTTCCTGACAGCAATTTCTGTAGTCAAGCACATAGTAACTCCAGAGTGGTTAGAAGAGTGTTTCAAATGCCAGAAATTTGTTGGTAAGTTAAATTAGTGTCAATTCCTACAGTAAAATAAATGTTCATTGACATATTTAAATAAATATTGGTGTTTTGTCTTCTGACTTCAGTGTTTCTTGGCAGTTTTTTAAGGAGTTCAGCTTTTGAAAGGAGAAGTTCTAATTCTACAAGTCTGATTGTCATCATTCACACCTCTTGAAGAACTATTTGCAAAGTTTTTAAAATAATGATATTAGCAGCTAGTTTGTGTTCCACTTGTGTTAGAAGGTTGTCTTAGTATAGTTAAGCAAAGCTGTAACAAGAATTATGTGTTTGATTTTTTTAAAATCAGGTTCTCTTTTAGCAGAATAATTTGTTTCATTTAGTTTTCATTTGTTTTAATACAGTTTTTCTCCTTAAATGAAAGAAAATCACACTTAAAAAGATAGTGTTAGGGTGATTAAATGATTGGATATTGTTAAGTATTCTGTTTCTCTCTCGTGTAGCTGTTTGGTAGATTTTTACCTGTGGCTGCATTATTTTTTAATTCACCCTTTCTGAAAGGGTGATTATTTGGTTTATGATTGTTTTGTGCATATATAATTGTAAGATGAAAATGTGTATCATCACTGGCTAACCACTGTAAAGACTTGAATCTATGGATCATTAACTAATAAACCAGCAAACATTTTTAGAAATCTCAAGAAGGCAGTTTGCTTATTTCAGCATCAGTGAACTGAGAAACTGATTAATTTGAAAACTCTTAGAAGATGAAGAAAATCAGGGGATTTAGGATGAATGTTGTGATCTAGTACTTGAAGTACTTCATTTATATACTGAAATGAGGTTGATTTGTAGCTAATGGGCTGGTTTCAGCTTTGTACCTGCTATAATACAGCAATTGTACCTGCTAAAAATACAGCAATTGTTTGCAAAAATTGCCTTGTTTCTTTTGTCCTTTGGAAGAGTGTTAACACTGTCTCTAGCAAGTTGTCAGAATTGTCCTTGGAAAGACCAGTTTGTTCTCTGTACAATTTTTTTGTTTTGGTTTTTAGACTTAGGGGTTTTGGATTAAATTTGATTTAGAAATGTGTTTGATATAGCTTTTGTGGAAAGATAGAAACTGAAATTCCATCCCTAATAAAAAAAGGGAAAATTGGGTGAATAACAGGACAAATGAAACAGATCAGACAGTTCTTTCTGTTAAGACTGTGTGAGGACTTAAAGACAGTTTCTGGGCTCCCATAGGTGGCCACAGTAATTTGAATTTAAACTTAATCCTTCTGCTTGATCATTCTCCTTTGCATAGAATGAAAAAATAAAAATTTGCAAGTCCCTCCAGTAAGTTAGAAAAGGGGACTTGATAGTACAGTGATTGTTGTTAGGTATGCAGGTGTAAAACACAGTTTAATTCTCCAAGTACTTGGGAGTCATGTTTGTAAGAAGCCTAATGAAGAGGGATACTTTAATCATGTTAAATTCTAGTAGGTGTCTGCCTTTCAGAGCCACTCTGCCTTCAAGATGCTCTGCTCAGATTCCATCCTGGGCCATGGGGGTGTCTGTGTTTTCTGTGCCACATCATCAGTCTTTTCTTTTTCAGATGAGCAGAACTTTGTGCTCAGAGATGCTGAAGCTGAGGTGCTTTTCTGCTTTAGTTTAGAGGAGTCTCTAAAGAGAGCACAAGTAGCTCCACTGTTCAAGGTATGCAGTTTACAATGCTTGGGAGTTTTTCAACCTGATTTGTTTAGCATTGGGACTACAGGTTTTATAGCTGAAAGCAGTAGAGCAGGCTGGCATATAACATGAAACATTTGTTGTAAATTTTGGTTTTGACTTTATGCCTGTTTTCTGCCTAAGCGTTGGGGTGGATGTAAACCCTCTGAATGACTGGATCCTGTAGATGTTAACCAGTCTCAGTATATTTGTTCCCTTCCAAAATTTAGAACACTGCTCTGTTACTTGCAAAAAGCCATTTATGGAAGGGACTTTCTTTTCTTTATTTTCTCTTTTCTTTTTTACACCAGTCTCATAGCCAGAGCACTTGCCCATAAAAATGGGAGTGTGAGAGTGAGTTTGCCCTTCAGCCTCAGGGAGTTCTAGTGTGAATCTCCTTGGAGAATGCATTTCCACCGGGCTGTTTGCTAGGATGGTGTGAGATGTTTTCATGCCTCTGGTTAAAATTGCATTACACTGCAGAGAGGTATCTGGAGCTCTGACTTGCTGAAGTTTCTTCAACTTAACTGAATTACACGCTGTTTAGGGAGGTGAACCACCTAAAACAGGTATTTTTTTCTACCTGTAATGAATAAGGATCTATGTCTTCTATTATGTCTAAATGCTACATTTTTCTCGGTTTTGCACATTAAATAGCAATGTGTTTTCTGTTTTTTTATTCCTAGCTGATAAACAGAGATAATCTACTTTGTGATTTGGTCACCTATCTCAGTCAAATAATAGAATAATTTTTGTAAGGAAGTTATAAATTGGGTGCTAATTAAAAGGTAAAAGTTCTTTTGTAACACTTGAGATGTCCCTGTGCTCAAAGAAGTGAGGAGCATTGCTCCTATGTGCCTCACCAAGCTGTAGTTGTTTCTTTACAGCTGTGGAGATAGACACACCTGAGCTGTTCAAAATAATCAAAATTGTGCATTTGCCCCTCCAGAGGAAACATCAGCAGTAATTAAGGACAACTCATCAACTGATGAATCTGTGTCCATAAGCCCAACCCCAGCTTACAAAGCCTGCCCTCTTGTATAAAAGTGTCACATGGCATTAAAACTTCATGTGTTGCAGAAATCAGTTAACATAATTATGCTTTTTCTTGTTCTTCCTTTTCTCTTTTTAGGGGAAATATTTTTACATTACACCTGGAATTTGTCCCAGTCTTTCCACCATGAAAGCCATTGTGGAGTGTGCAGGAGGAAAAGTATTGTCCAAACAACCTTCTTTTCGAAAACTCATGGAGCATAAGCAGAACAAAGTGTGTTGAGTGTTGCTTTCTAAAATTTATTTATAATACCTTACCATTTTCTTCTGAGCTAACCATTCCTTTCTTTCCTTTAGAGTCTGCCAGAGATAATCTTGATTTCCTGTGAAAATGACCTTCATTTATGTCGAGAATATTTTGCACGAGGCATAGGTAGGTATAAGCTTTTGTTGGGATTGAACAGTATAACTGTTACTTTGAGATATTTTTTTGTTTTCTATTTTCCAATTATTATTATTATACAGATACAGAGATCTTTTGAGGCTTTCAGATACTAATAGAGGAACACATGGACTATCCTACAAACCATGGAGAAATCCAAGCCAGCTGTTTGCTGGATATATCTGATAAGTTATTTTATAGGCAGATCACCACAAATTGTTGAATTTAGCAACAACTGAAACATCAGTGTGTTACCAACATTATTCTCATCCTAAATTCAAAGCACAGCCCTGAACCAGCTACTAAAAAGAAAATTAACTGAAACCAGGGCACCATCTCAGTATTCATCAAGAGAGTTAGGGGTTTTCACTTCAGTTATTTTCACTTTAGTGTAGAGCCCCAAGAAGTGCTGTATTTAGCAACAGTGCCAGGTGTAGTGTCAGGTGTGAGACACTTGCAGAATGAGGCAAAATTTCTGTGTAGGGTGTGAACTGTATGAATTCTGATATTTCCAGATGTCCACAATGCTGAGTTCGTCCTGACTGGAGTGCTTACTCAAACACTGGATTATGAATCATATCCTTTTTGTGTAAAGACATTCTGCTGCTTAAGGGAGTATGGTTTACTAAAAGTTATTCCTAATTAGGAACTAATTAATTATAATTTTTTAGGATATGTAATGTTTACTTGGTAATAGGGTAGTTTAACACCCAGGAAAGTAGCTTAAATTCAACGTGGAATTAGTTTTTGATGGGAAATACTTCAAAGGAGGAAGAAGGCAGGGTGGTCACAAAGGAGTAGTAAATATTAGTAAATAGTAGAATAAATTAGTAAATAGTAGAATATTAGGCAATGGGAAAAGAACATAAGGGAAATACTTGGCACAAGTTACTTTCAGATGAGGAAAGCAGCTTTTTCTGAAGATTATAGACCCTGTTTAATAAATGCAGTGGAGGGACCAGTAAGGCCTCTGTGTCTTGATGCATGTTCATTATAGAATTTGCTGTCATTTCTTACCGTTGTTCTTCCTTAACAAGCTTACATATAAATTTACTTGATGGATAGTGAAATGCCTTACTGCTCCAGAATCCTTGGAGCATTATATCTAGCAGTTCAGCCATTGTACAAAGCAACTAGAACTTCCTGTGGATGCTGTTTTCCAGCTGTTTTCCTAGGGATGATGAGCAGTTTAAAGCAGGAAAGCAAAAATAAACTGCATCTTTTTTAGGATGTGTAATTTTATTATGCTGAAACATAATTTACTATGTTTTGTATTATACTACCATTTTAAAAGAGCCCACTTTAGGTATCATGATGAGCCCATTTTTAAGCATTTTAAAATAAATTATGGTACTTCAGCCAAAAGTGTAATTTGGATGTAAAAATAAAAGGGCTTGCTATCTATTAAATTATGGATGTCGAAGATGAAAATGTTTTGTACTTTATTTTTATTTCTTATACTCTATTTTCTTTTATATTGATATTTTGCCCACATTTGAAATAAATGTACTTTTAAATGTTTTACTCTATATTTTAGTGGTCGTTCATTTTTTTGAATACTGTGCAACAATGGCACTCTGGTAAGAGTAAATTACTCAAATCTTTTTCCAAGCAATGTGAAATTATTTTAAGCTTATTTTACCAGGTATGTTTTAATATATGAATCCCAGTGCTTTAAAGGGAAATAATTGTAAATGTATATATGTGTTTTTACTGAAGCAGAGGAGCAGCTTGAAGGAGAAACTATAACCCTGCATATTCCACTGTTGTGATAATCTTTTGTTTGTATAGTGAGTTTTACTAAATAAATATTAAAAAACCAGTCTCCCGAATCTATATTCAGTGGTATTTCCTAAAACACACATAGTGCTAATCTGATTTGACCATTTTTTATCAGTTTAGATTCCAGTAGATGAAAAAGTGATCCTAAAAGTATTTTTTTTCTTTCTGATCATCCATACAATTCAGCTCTGATGCTGTATAGACAAGTGAGTATCTGCACTCCCCCATAAGGAAATTACTGATTTCAAATCTCTTTTATGTTGTGGCTTAAATCCAGCTGGTGCTTGGATTTACTGATTCTGTTGCCTTTCTCCCAGTGCCTTAGTTGAACAAAGTGCTTAAGTGAATGACAAATTGCTGCTCTAAGAACACAGTGGTAGTAAATGTCAAGATGAGTGAGGTCCCACAGAGGTCACTGTGTGCCTGTTGCCTTCTATTGCTGGCTCTCTGGCTCTGGTTCCTCAGCTGTATCCTTGTCCTGACCAGCTCCTGTACTTGTTTTTTTTTTTTTTTTGGGAGCAGTAGGGGCTGTGTGAAGATCACTGGAATGGTAACATGTCTAGCAGTGTGACTTTTGTAAGGTGGCAAAGTGGGATAAATGAGAATGTTGCACTTTGGTCACAACGGTTTTAAGTGAATGAAAGGTTTTTTAAGGTGTGGTAAGGATGGGAGGAAGTGGTACTTTTTCACAAATGCTATTTACTTATGTCAGGGTCAGTGTTTATTCTTAGTGTGATGTTCAGCTCTCTGAAATGCAGCTTCCTTTTCATTATGAGGCAGATGAAGGAAAAGATGAAGGAGACCTAAGGTTGGAAATTGATAATATGATTTTGTGCTTTAACTTTAAAAATAGTGAACAAATAAGGAGGGACTGCAGTGGGAGTTAACTGTTGGTTGATGAGTTGTGGTGCACAAATTACTTAAATTGTTCAGACATGTGGACCTGACAAGTCTGGTCTCCCTGTCAGTGGAGGGAGAGAACATCTCTGAAACCTGACTTAAAGAGCCCTGCAGAGACACATCTCTCAACAGTTCAACAAAGTAGTTTACAGAAAACAAATAATCCCACCCTAAAGAATGTCCTAATACATTGCATGAATACTATTTTTACTGGAGAAATAAATGCACCTTTTTTCCCACTTAAGAATGTAATACTGAAATAGTCTAAATCTGTGGTAATCTCTTGGAATGAATAGATTTTCTTCATTGTACTCATTACCAAGTGGCAGGAAGATTTTTGAGTGCCTTTTCCTTCAAAACAGATATCAACTGTTGCAGCTTTTGAATGCTTGGCAGTTTTGTGGTACACAGATCTTAACTTGAATGCGTATTTTGTACCTGTCATGCATTCAGCAAATCTTCTGCCTGCCTTCCCAGAGATGTGTTGTCCCACCACGTGTAAATGCTGCTTCCAGAGAGACAGGAGTGTTTTCAGAGTGTCAGGAGTCAGCTCAGTTGTGCGCAAAGTCAGGCCCAAGGCACAAGACATTGCCCCACTGGGTCCTAGGAGCTAAAGAGAGCTGCTACAACAGCTGGGTGCAGATGAGAGCCTCACTGAGGGAGAGGCACAGGGAAAACAGGTCTGGTTTGTGGGCAGCTCAGCCTCCGCAGCATAGACTGCTCCACTCCATGATGCATTTAGGCTCGTGAGGAGTTCTCAGCCTCTTGTAGGATTGGCTTCCTCCACGTTTTCTACAATGAAGCAGTGTTGAGGATATGTAATACCTTTGCCAAAAGCTGTTAAGAGTTAAGACATGTGAATGCAGTAGCATCTGCAAGGTAAATTTCCTTATGAAAACTATCCAAAATGCTGTCAGATCCTGCATAGAGAAGCTTGAAGAAAACCAAATGTGATCATGGAACAAATGAACCCCATGGGAAACGTGAGTGGTAGTGCATCTGTTTCATGATCAGTGAAGACAGTGTGTTTATTTAGCCAACATACAAGTATGACTGATTTGATTAACCTTTCAATTAGAGTGAAAAACACAACCTGCCAAGAAATAGTCTTTCAAGAACCACAGGAGCTGTCCAGAGCCAACTGGCTTGCACAGATGTTACTGTGTGTGTGATTAGTGATAGAGAAAGGGTTTTGATGGAGTATTCTGGTACAGCGTTGCTATTAGGAACATGGTTTTGCCTTAGTGGAAGGTTGTAATACTCAAGTGTCCATTTGATCCTGTCCTCTATCAGGGGAAAAAAGGTACCTTTTCATGTTGTGGCAAAACATCCGTAATACAAGCTACAACACTTGAGTTCTGTAGAAAAACCCGTTCTGATAAAGTAGTTTTTTAAAGGTAAATGTAGAGCATGTCTAATAGCAAAGACATTCCATCAGTTAGGGATGTGTTGGAAGTGAAGCACACATGGTTTCCACTTGTCACTGTGCAGCTTTGACTCATCAAGTGGAATTGTGGAACTGATTTCCAGAAATACATCTGGAGTAGAGCTCTGGAGGTTAAGTGCCCAGTGTCTCGAAGGATGGAGGTGCATTTTGTTTCTGTATTTTGCTACCCTCAAGAAAATAAATAAATATATAATCTCTGTATTTAGTCGCAAAATCCATTGTTCTGGATCTGGCTGGTGATGCTCATTTCATCCCCACACCCCCTCCACCAGAGTCTGGCTCTTACCTTCTTTTTTTGAAGCACAAGAGGCTCCTCCCAAGGGACAGGCATGGTTGAGAAGCTTCCTCAGTGGGATAGAGGAGCTTTCCCTGGAGGATTGAGCCCTCAGGAGATGAGCTCTTCAAAGGGAATTTTAACCTGCATAGTATGTATGCAGACAAGTGTGAAGAGTGAGGGATGCTTTGAGCAGTGTTTTGTCAGAAAGAGACCAGGCTGGGTCTGCCAGGGAGGAAGCTTCAGATCAGACGGCTTTGAGTGGGTTTGTCCTTGTAGCAAGCTGCATCAAAAAGAAAAGGAGTATTTTAAACTCAAGAGGCCAAATTTTATTAGTACATCAACCCAAAGTCTTTTAAATGAGGCAGCTCTAGCAAAGAGATGGAACAGTAGTTTCTCTCCTTGCTTTTTGTGTCTTTATAGGACAGATCCTCACTTAATTCCATTTAACTTGGAGTGTTGTGGACAATTACACAGCCCTTTCTGGTGACAGCAATTTTCTTCTTACAGATACTGCAAACATCTTAATAAGCAAATAGAAAACCTCACCGTTTTCATGGCTTTTGGAATTTGATACTTAAATTCAATAAACTCACAGCTTTTTATTGACAATAACTGTGTCATACAGTCCTTTCCTGACTCTATGAGAGAAGATAGAGAAATGTCTTTGTCAGAAAGAAATAACTGAACTGTATTTGTGAAGGCTGGATTAACCCTTGGGGCCCAAAAGAATAGAGCCCACCAGTCTTCCAGCGGCCAGGCTGGAGCAGAGGGAAGGAAGAGGACCCCAGTGATAAGAGCAGGTAAAGTCAGTCAGCCTTACCCAGAGGAACCCTCTGAAAAAAAGAAAATGTACTTCAGAGCAGCTCAGAATTTTTATGTTCTGTTAAAGCAATGAAGTATTTTCAAAGGAGAACGGGAGAGAAGAGTGTGATTTTTCGTGTGACAATTGTGGCTTCCAGCCCAGCATGGACAGAGGCAGGCTGGAGCCACCAGGCCAACCTGGAGACATTGAATTCCAGATAAGTCAGGAGAGGTTAAAAAGTTACTGAGCTCTGTTGGGGCTGGGAGCTGCAAGGCTGTGACAGATGTGACATAAACCAACTTTGTTTGTGCTGCTCCCCTGGGCCAGTGCAGCCACGGAGCCCTTGGGTGGTGCCTCAGCAGCCTTCAAACCTGGCTGTTGCTGTAGCTACACAGATCCTGCAGGCAGGTGCAGGTTTGTGCAGGGACTCTGCAGATGTGACTGAAGTGCACTGGAAGAAGAAAGGAGGGATAAAACACAGGCACATCCTTCTTTCAGCATCCTTTAGCTGAGGGACTGCCCAGTTACAGCTCACACCACCTCAGGGGAGAGCTCAGACTGTACTGACTGTACAGACTGTGCTGACCTCTCCTGATTATCACTCAGCTGTGCTCCAAGGCATATTGAAGTCACCTCTCCAGCAATGTTTCAAACCCAACAAACCCGTGCAACTCCACCTGGACAGAGTGAGATTCCCACCTCCCTGCCAAAACCAGCACCTTGCTTCTCATGCACTATGTTGGGCAGTCCAGTGCTTCCTGCTCTCACATTTCACTCTGCTTTTGCCCCTTGCTCCTTTTCCTCTCTGCCTAGAGAAGGCTGCAGTAGCCATGAATTAAACTTTCCAGACTCTCTAGCTGCTGCTGGGCTCTAGACTTCTCTACCTGGCCTCCCCAATGCCACCATCTTTCTGGCAGAGTACCCAGCACAGTATGAAAGCTATCCAGCATATTAAAAGTGCTATTTAGGGCCTTAAAAGCAATCTATTTTGTGTCCTTGGCCTCTGAACAGTCTCTAGCCCCTCCAGGCTGCTGTCTGCAGCATGAGCAGCAGCTCTCATTTCCATCTGTGCTCTTCAACTTGGCTGTTCCTCACGTGAACATGGGGTCACAGCAGGGCTCTGGAGTGGAAATTGAGCAGTTTGCTCAGGAGTAGATTCTCCACAGTTTCTTTGCAATGAGTACCTCAACATGTTGGTTTTATAGAGCCTTTTCCTCTTGGTCCAGTGACTTACTCAGTTTTGTACTGTGAATTGCATTTCTACTCTCATGGAACAGACAATACAATAAAGTCCAGTTATAAAAGAAGTATCTCTCTTCATCTTGGTGGAAGAAAAGAATGTTTGTAAAATGCTTTAGAAGGAGAGAGGACAATGTATTCCTAGAAGAGATGGCCAAGCTCTGAGTAATGTGTGCACCTGGAGGAGAGGTTTTGTGATCAGAAACTCATTTATTTTATCTGGTGACATCATCTGATTAAGTGACATCATCCTCTCAGCCCAGGGTGAGCTGAGGGCTGTGGGAAGCCCTGGGAGCATCAGTCACTCACCAGCAATACAGAGAGAACAAACCCTGCCTGGGGGGTGGAGCTGCTGTGCCTCTCTCAGCAGATTATTTTGGATGATGAACTATTTACAGAGCCATTTTAAACCCCATTCTCACATGGATGTGAGACACAGGGGCTTTCTGAGAACCAAGAAGTTATAATAGCTAAATGAAACACTGAACTCAATGGCAGGGACAAGGGAATGCAGGAGGTGTGATGGGAGCTGAGCAACCCATGCAGGTGTGGTCTTGCTAGCTTTGAAAGATGCAGTGATAATAGCAAGCAAGAGTGGAAACTTCATGTTAGTGCCTCTGAACAATGAAAGAAAACGTACCCTGCTCAAAAAATGGGGGGTGTGAGTGGAATTTTGTAAGGATAGGAGCCTCTGAGCTGACAAATTAGTAAATTATTTCATTTAAATTGAAGTATATTGCAAGGAATCCGATTTAAATGAAACTAGTTTGGGGATTTTTGACTAGGAAGGCAAAATGAATTATTAAAGTATCAAATAATAAAGTAACTGATATTAAACTAATTGAGAAAATGAAATGGAAACAAAATCGCTATAATCAAGCATGCTGAATGTGGGGAAACTGAAATGGGAATTCTCATTTCCAGTTTTGCAGCAGCAACACTTCATAACTGCTGAAAAAATTGTGCAGTTTGTCCAAACTGAGCAAACAAGGAGAGAAACTTTTGAACTTTTCCTGAAGCAGCACACTAGGCATAAGTGCTGACTTACCACCTCCTCCTTGTGGCACCTCTTAGCAGCATGAGCCCATCCTGCAGCACTTCAGGGTGGTTCAGTCATTTATTTAGCTGATCTAACTGATGTCATTAATTGTTTAACCTTCAGTCACACAGACCTCCAGAATTCATCACCTTCCCTCCACACTGGCTGCAAGCAGCCATGGAGCCCGTACTGAGCACAGGTGAAGTTTCTGTCCTGAGCATCCTCTGAGGGGTAAGAAAAAAGAGGGACAGAAGTGGAAGGAGAGGTACATCCTTCAAAGGACTGTCAGGAAAATTACAGGTTTGATAGCACCATCCCATAAAATTTTTAAGCTCAGCGTGGGAAATATAAAGGCAGAAACAGCTCTTTTTTTACCTATAAAGATTTAAATCAATTTCTTCTCCTTTGAGAAACTGCCATACCAAACACCAGCTGGCACTGGGTTATATTTCATAGTGGAAAAAAACATGATTCCAGGGCTTCTTTGCTTTTCAAACTTTGCAATGACAAAGGAGGTTGAAGGAGCTGTTGCAGCCAGTGCCTTTGCTTTCCCTTTTTCTGCAGAAAGTCTGGTTTGCTTTGCTGGGGTGAGTATGGCTCCCTGGATTTTTAGGAAAACAATATTACACCTGCGTGCCCTATGGAGAGAAGTTAATACATCAGCAAAAACTGAGTTGCTCTCTCTGGGTTTTGTTCTTTAGCTGCTGAATCCAGTGAAGAAAATCCAGGTAATGGATTTTCCCTGGCAAATGAAAACACATGTTTAATGTGAAGCATGGGAGTAGCTGGACTGACCTCTCCTGCTTATCACCAAATTTACACCCACCCCTAAAGCACCAGAGCTGGGGCTGCCCAGACCAGACCCAGCCTGAAAATGAGCAACCCAGGCAGAGCCACAGCCACCTGCTCCCAGGAGAATGAAGGACTTTGTGAACATAGAATGGTTTGAGTTGGAAGGGACCAGGTTGCTCCAACCCTCATCCAACCTGATCTTGAACACTCCCAAGGATGGGTCACCAGGTCCAGGTCTTGTGCTGGGAGCCCCAGAGCTGGATGCAGCAGGGCAGGTGGGACCTCAGGAGGACAGAGCAGAGAGGGATGTCACTGTGAAATTTTATGAAAAATCCCTTTGCCAGGATTTCTTCTCCTGGCAAGATGAGAAGCCTCAGCCTCTCCATGTTTTGCTGCTTTGGAATGTGATTTGGAGAATTGTTTACCCAGCATGTGAATTGTTTTTAATTAATGGCCAATCACAGCCAGCTGTGTCAGACTCTCTGAATCTATCATGAGTTTTTATTATTCATTCCTTTCCAGCCTTCTGATGTCTCCTTTCTCTTTCTTTAGTATAGTTATAATATAATACAATGTAATACAATGTAATACAATATATCAGCCTTCTGAGAACTTGAAGTGAATTCTCCTCTCTCACCTTGTCCTGGGGACCCTCACAACACCACCACGACAGAGGGACAATGCCCTCCCTGGACATGCTGGCCATGCTGCTTGTGGTGCAGCCAGGATGTGATGATTTTCTGGGCTGCCAGTGCACATTGCCATTGTCATGTCCCATTTTTCATCCCCCAGGTCCTTTCTGGCAGAGCTGCTCTCGGTCCCTTCATTGGCTCTGTATTGGTTCTGGGGTTTTCCCTGGCTCAGGAGCAGGACTTGGTGACTCCAGGAGCTGGAGCTGACAGTGGCAGTGCCACCCAAGGCACAGTGAGCTGCAGAGCTGCCAGCTCTTGTGATCTGCTCGGAGTTCCAGGGCAAAAGGAGAGCTGTGAGTGCTGCCCCTGTGTGCTGAGCTGTCACACAGGGCACTGAGCTCTATGACACACAGAGCACAGGATCATGATGGTAATTGAGTACTTAAAAAACCAAAAAATCCTGTTGTGCCCTGGGTATGGAATACCTAATCAAATCATGTTTATTGCTCAGTGCTAAGCTGCTAATTTGCTTTGATTTAGAATTTATAAAGATAATTGTGGATGTGTGCATCTGCGTAGGGCGCTGTGAAAAGCCTTTCCTCTCCATTTCATGAGCAGCACATTAATGTGGACTGCCTTCTTTTGACTTCCCTTTTCCAATAGGATTGATTTTAGTCCCTTTGCTAGAGGGGATGGAGCCAGGGAAGGCCACGTGCTCCCACCAGAGGTGTGGGAGATGGGGAGCTGAGGAGCAGCCTCCCCTCAGGGTCTGTGGGATTCCCCTTGCCCTAGAGGAACCCTCAGGGTAAAAGTAGGGACAGATACTCACCCTTTACAGCTCTGATCTTGATATTATTGGTGGCACTTTGTGGAAGCCACTTGCATGTATTTACCCCTGGTTTAGTGTTATTAAAAGTGGAATGAGCTGAAAGTTGGAGTAGATGTGGTGTCAGCATAGCCCAGAACATTATTCCTGTTCACTTTTCACTTTTTCAGAACACTTTTCTTTAGGCCAAATTCCTGCCTTCAGATGGTCCAAGGGATGAACCCCTGCTCCCACCTGTCTGTGCCCTGGTGTAGTGTTGTGAGGTCCCCAGGATGAGATAAGAGATGAGAATTTGACTCCAGATTCTTAGATGGCTGATTTATTATTTTATGATATTATATTAAAAGAAATGCTATACTAAAATTATACTAAAGAAAGAGAAAGGATACAGACAGAAGGCTAGAAAGGAATGATTAATAAAAACCTGTGACTGACCAGAGTCCTGATACAGCTGGACTGGGATTGGTCACTAATTAAAAACAATTCACATGCTGGGTAAGCAATTCTCCAAGTCACATTCCAAAGCAGCAAAACAGGGAGAAGCTGAAGCTTCCCAGCTTCCCAGGAGAAGAAATCCTGGCAAAGAGATTTTTCATAAAATATCACGGTGACACCCTGGTGCTGTTTGTTGCCCACTCTTTGCAGCCTGTCACACAATCAGACACTGCCCAGGCTGGGCTGTGGCTGCACACCTGGAGTGCAGCTCAGCCACCCCTTTTTTTGCTGCTTAGTTCACCCAGGAATGAATCCATGGATCACCTTGCCTCCACCTCCATCCAGCTGAGGCTCCCTCCCAGGTACCAGCAACTACCTGGCAGATACCTGTGGTTTTTGAGTCCATTAGAGCAGTTTTAAAGGCGGGGGAGCAAAGATAACCTGAGATCCTGTGTCTGGTGTGGGGAGCCTCCATGGTCAGCCTGGCCCCTCAGTACCCACATTTGTCAGGAAACAGCAGCTACAGACACCAAAGTGGGACAGAGGTGACAAGCTGAGGCTGCTCTTGGCAGCTCCTTCTTCCCCACCCATTCATCAACCCCCAAAACCATGGCAAAGGGGCTGGAGCATCGCTGCTGGGGTGGGATTGCACTGGCTGTGTTGCTGCAATAACCCAGAGTGCAGCTCAGGCAATTCTGCTGCTGTGTGTGCTGAGAGCAAAGCAGAGATGGTCAAGGACAGCCTGGATGTTGCTGTGACCTTTGTCCGCCCTCTCCTTCCCTGCCAACAGGAATTCTCAATGGTCCATCCAGGCATTGCTGCCATCTTCTCACATGGGCTTAATCACATACAGAAATATGCATTAAAATTCAGAGATCTCCTTCCTTCTGATGTTTCTTGCAAAGAGAGAGGAATCAGTGCTCCTGGCCTTCAGGGATGGAAGCTTTCTCTGGAGATAGTTCTTGTCATCTTTTTTCCACTCATGGAAATGGTGATTAACTCTTTCAACTTTTCCAAAGTGGCTTAAGATGACAGGCTGTTTGAAATATTGCTAAAAACCCTGAAGTCCTTGGCCACTCCTGGAGAAGTCTCATCATCCCAGTGTGACATCTCAAAGTCAACTGATCATGGGCAGAGCCCAGGATGAGATCCAGCCCTTGTGCAGAAACAGCAGGAGGGTGCTGGCTGCCAGGGTCCTGATTCAGCCTCTTTGCCCAGTGCCAGGCTCCCCTCAAGCCCTGCTTCCAAGATCCATTCTGTGGCTTTAGGATTTCTAAATGTGGATTTGGCAATCTGTGTTCAGGGCAGAGAGACCATCCCAGTTCAGCATTTGGTGTCACTGCTCCATTTTTAGCTATTCTCTTTCCCTCTCAATGACATTTTACCTCAGCTGGCCTGGTATCATTTCACATGGAAGTGGTGTTGCTGAGGGAATTCCTTGTGCTGGTGGCTCCTTGTCCCAGGGGCAGCCTGGGCATGCTGTGAGGGCAGGGCTGCAGCTGCCAGCCCCAGGGATGCTGCTGCAATGCAGACAAGGATGCAGGGAGCAGCACCCAGGGCAGGCAGAGAGCCACATGTCTGGGTACCCTTTGGGGGGTGAAGTTTTTCCTCTATCTGCTTCTTCAACAGCAGGAGACAAAAGCACCACTTGGAGTGTCTGCCCTGCCCAGGGGACAGCTCTGAGCTCAGCCTGTGCCAGGCAGAAGTTCTGTCTGACACCTGTAAAAGATGGGCAGATACAACTGTGCCCTCTCAGCCTGGAAAAGAAACTGGAAAACTCCCTGTTCCCCTGCAGGGAATGTGCATTCCAAGGGATGCCTGATGCCAGCCCAGACAAAACATCTGCAGCCAGTGAGGGTTGTCCCCACAACACCAAGCAGCAAAACCTTTTCACCATCCACAGGGACCATGTCAGAACCTGAGAATCTCTTCTGCCACTTGCTCAGGCCCTGACTTGCAGCAGTGCTTTCTCCTTGGCACCCCATTTCTCATGTTCACCAGCAAAGCAGGATTTCCTAAGCCCTTACAGGAGTTGTTTTCCTCTGTGCTTTGCACAGGAATTACAGCACATGAAGCAGATTTCTCGTATGATGAGAGGATGTTTTGCATACATCCCTTCAGAGAGTTATTGCTGCACCTCTGGGGAGCTGGACTACTATATCTAATAATACACCTTAATTAAAATAAATAGTGCTCCTAATTATGTCTTGTCACACAGTTTGTGCCCTATAATTTATCAGTGTTATGCAGCTATGAATAAAACATTAAAAACATACTCATATGTAATTTTACCCATACAAATGTGCTGCTCATGGGCTTCTCAGAGTGCTCTTAGTCTTTTATGAAGATGCTGCAGGTCACATCATGGTTTCCTTAAACTGTGTTTTCATAACTTTAAGGAGCTCTGATTCAATAAGCAGTTTTGTAGCTGTGAGGATGCTGAGAACACAAGAACAGTATATCCCAACAAAATATATCCAGGAAGGGAAAATGGGAGGGAAGAAAATGAAAAGGGAGTTGCAATTTATAGCTAATGCCATGAATTAGTCCTACTCAAAAAACAGGATCAACTTTCACAAGAATAAGGATCACCATCATTCCAGGACTGGTGGAAATAGCTGGCACTCGTGGCTTCAGGAAGTTGTGGATTCATCCTGCTTGGGATGAAGGGCATCTTTGCAGAGCATCACTTCACATCTGGAGTCTCTAAGTGATCCCTGCACTTCTGAGGAACAGCAGCCTCTGGGTCACTGCAATGGTTTTTGCTTTTATTCAGGATTCAGAGACAGTTTGGGCTCCATGAAACTTCTGGCTGTTTGAATCCAGGCTCATCTCACTTCCTCATATGAAAATAAATTAAAAAGCTGATTGTACAAATTCAACCTAAAAAAAGAAAATGAAAAATATGGCCTGCAAGTATCTTATCCCTTTTTAGTCCTCCTGTTGGTAGGGAAGAGGGACTCTTCAGTTTTCAGAGTCATCCAGAATTGTTTTTTATTAACTAAAGTAGTTTAGTACTCAAAGTACAGGCTGTAATAGTGGGTGGGTAGAGGAGGGATCAGTCTGATGAGCCAGAAGTGCACAGAGGCTGCTGGAGGTGCACTCCAAAATCAGCACTGAGCAGGCAAAGGGAGCTGGGTTTAGCAGTGGCTCCAACTCAGACCTGCTTCTTGGGAAGAAAGGTAACAGTGAAAGGAATTATTAAACCAATTGTTTTTCATTGCAATGGTCACTGTGGTATGTGATCCCCTCCATGAAAATGTCATTGGAGGAGACACCTGGACTTGGGCTTAGCACTCCCTGCCTTTGGAGTTTGAATCACAGACCCCTGTGAAAGTCTCTTCTTTTGTGCCCCTCCCTTGACTGAGATGGGTTTTCTACTTTTTATTTATGAGAGGAGATTAGAAGAGTGACAGAAATAGGAAATTGGTTTGGATATCAGGTCCAAAAAGACAATGTTGTGCAGTAGGGGCAGCAAATCCCAGCACCAAGCTGATCCCTGGATCCAGATCCCAAGCCCCCTCCCCAGGGTGATCCTCAGCATCCACGGATCTGGGCTGGAAGAACTAAAGGCAAACTTCTCTGCAGAGGCACGGGGACACAGCAGCCAGGGCCTGAACCCTGCAATTCCTGTGCAGTACTCCTGTGTCCTGGCTTAGGGCAAATCTGGGAGAAAACCTCCAAAGGAGGCCCCTCCAGAAAGCAAACCCTTCCCCCAAGCGGGTCGGGAAGGATTCCTCGGAGAGAAGTGGAAAGAACCTGTTCATTTAACAGGCACAGCACCCCCAGCACACAGAATGAACAATACCAGGTGACAGCACTCTGTCACTGCTCTGAAAAAGATGACAAATTCAGAAAGTCTCTCTGGGGGTGGTCACTCTGGTATCAGTCCCTCCAGCGCTGGGGCAGCTGCTGCAGCCACAAGGGGCAAACTCTCGGTGTTCCCAAGGCCCAGTCCAGAGCAGGCTCTAGTGGGTCCAAGAAAGGGAAAGAAAAACAGCCCAGGAAAAATTTGGACTGCCTAGCTCAACTAACTAATGAGCAGGAGCAAAAGCGGGAGCAAAGCAGGAGCAAGAGCCAAGAGAAAGCAAGAGCCAAAAGCAAAAGCCGCACTCTGTCCTGCCCTGTCTGTGTCCTGCAGCTGCTGGGGGGGTGAGCAGGATGATAACTGATAACAAAACAAATCAAAGCTTCACTCTTCCTTGTAAGAGCCGAAATGAGGGATGTGGAACTCCAGGCAGCTCTTCCAAATGCAGTTTATTCCATCCAAGACGTTGCAACAGTCCAGGGTGGTGGGTGACAGAGCTGTGCCTACAGCTGTCAGCTCCAGCTGCAGGCAGGCCTGGAGACCCTTTGGTTTTGGTTACAATGCATTGTAGACTTTTCTTTGCTGAGCATCTCAATACAGCAGAACCAATCTATGCCTTAACTATTATCTATAGCCTATCCTAACTACTGTAATTACCGTATTCATGTTACTAGACTCCAATCACCAAAAGTCAGTACATTACAGTTTAAGCTAGAAGTTGTTTTTCAGTTCTCTTGCAGTGGAAAATTCTGAGACCTTTTTTCTGCTTGCCACATCGACAGGCTTGTTTGCCTGTGCTCTCTTTCTGCTTGGTAAAAACAGCTTCTTGTTTGGGGTGGGTTTATCCTTTGCTCTAAGTCATAAAAACCCCTTCTAACTAACACAGCCTTTGCCTCCTTGGTTATCCAGTAAGACTGGCTCAGCAATTCTTTTCTTCTCTATCAAAACTTGCTTCCAACTCTATTCCTTCTTTAGACTCCACATTCAAAAATCTTTCTGCTAAGCACACATATCTGTGAGACTTGCTTGTCAAACTTTCATCCTTCCCAACAATTCCAGGTATGTCCTGTACCTGGTCTTGAAGGTACAGGACATAATATCCAGCATAAACAGAATGACTGGGGACACAAGCATCAAAACGTCACCCTAGGACATCCTGTAACGCCTACCAGTGTGTGACAGGAAAGGAAAGGGTGAAAGTGCAGGATTTCTGTCACTGCAGGGAGCTCTGAGCCGGGATGTGTCCCACAAAGCCTCCTGCACCCGCCGTCCCCCCGTGATCCCACTCTCGCCCTCCGAGGCCGCAGCCCCGGGACCCTCCCGGAGGGATGGATCCCCAACAGCCGCTCCCGAAACAGCGCCGGGGGGACAGGGAAAAGGCAGGTGTGACAAGGTCCTGGCAGGCTGGCTGGTGTGTCCCGGGGACACCTCCTGCCGGGAGGGACACGGTGGATCCCGGAGCTCCCACGGTGTCTGCGTCCGTGGCCGTGTCCCTGTCCTTGTCCCTGTCCATGTCTGTGGCCGTGCCCGTGGCCATGTCCCTGTCCCTGTCCCTGTCCGTGGCTGTGCCCGTGGCCGTGTCCTGTCCGTGGCAGGGGCATTCGCAGTGGCAGTGCCCATATATGTGTCCCTGTCCGTGTCTCTGTCTGTGTCCGTGTCTCTGTCTGTGTTTCTGTCCCTGCGCGTCTCCATCTCTCTGTTCGTGTCCATCTCTCTGCATCCATCTCTCTGTCCATGTCCATCTCTCTGTCCATGTCCATCTCTCTGTCCATGTCCGTCTCTCAGTCCGTGTTCGTGTTTCTGTCCGTGTCCGTCTCTCTGCCCGTGTTCATGTTTCAGTCCATGTCCATCTCTCTGTCCGTGTCTGTGTCCGTGTCCGTGTCCGTGTCCGTGTCCGTGTCCGTGTCTGTGTCCGTGTCCGTGTCCATGTCTCTGTCCATGTCCGTGTCTCTGTCCATGTCTGTCTCTCTGTCCGTGTCTGTCTCTCTGTCCGTGTCCGTGTCCGTGTCTCTGTCCATGTCTGTCTCTCTGTCCGTCTCAGTCCGTGCCGCGCTCCCGCTCTCAGCGCGGCCTCTGGCGCCCTCTGCCGCCCGTCCCGCGCCCCGCAGGCTCCGTGTCCGAGCGCTCCGCCGGGGCCGCTCTCGCCGCTCTCGCCGCTCTCGCCGCTCTCGCCGCTCTCGCCGCCCCTCGGCCACGTCCCTCAGGGCCACATCTTCCCCTTAAAACACCTCCAGGGACGGTGACTCCACCACTGTCCCGGGCAGCGTGCTCCAGTGCTCGGCAGCCCTCAAGGATATTTCCTACTATACAATCTAAACTTCCCTCTGCACTGCTTGAGATCATTTTTCTTGCTGCCTGGGAGAACAGACTGATCCCTTCCTGGCTACAACCTCCTTTCAGTTGATTGTAGAAAGGGAGAAGGTCCCCCCGAGCTCCTTTCCTCCCGGCTGACACCCCCAGCTCCCTCAGCCTCTCCCCATGACTCGTCCTTCAGCCCCTTCGCCAATGCGTTTCTTGTGGTGACAGCCCAAAACTGAGCACAGGATTTGACCTGTGGTGCCACCAGTGCTGAATAGAGGGGGTATGATCACTGCCCTGGTCCTGCTGGTCACACTGTTATTGATACAAATGGGGGTGATTGATTTTTCCTCTTTTAAATATGAGGAAAAATGTTATTTCCCTGCCCCAATGCTGCCGCAGCTGTCAGGGGTTTATTTCCAGGGGTTTGCTTTCCAAGAGAGAAGAGCTGAGGTGTGGAGGTGCCACTGGTGTGCACCACCCGCCCTTGGGCACCTCGTCCTCACTTTGCTCACCCCAAGGGAACTTGGGCAGTGTGAAAAAATGCGCATTTTATGATTGGCTTTTCACAAATTTAGAATTAATATTATATGAGTTGTGTTAGAAAGTTATGCTGTTTTAATTTTCTTAAGTAGTGTGTTAAATATAGCTTTAGGTTATAACATAATGTTAAAATAGAAACTATGCTATGTGAGATACTTTTTTTAAGAGAGGACTCACAGTGAGATAGCAGCCACAGGACACCCCAATCTTTCAGAGAAAGAGAATTTATTGCCCCCTTATCAGAAGAAATGAACTTCTTCCCTCCTTGCTCAGCCCTGTGACACCATCAGGATTCAGAGGAAGAAGCTGACACTGCCCAGACAGAATCCTTTGTTTAAATGGAATTTATGCACCATGGATGAGTTATATGAATATGCAACAGGCTGTTGTTTTTAAGGGTTAATCCTCTGTTAACGTGGGTCCTTTTTTGGGCTTATTTTGCCCAGACAGAGGTACCTGGACTGTCAGTAACTCTTTGTTTCTATTGTTTCTTATTGTCCTAATCCAAATTGTCCAAATTTTTATTACTCTAATTTTATTACTATTTTAATAACCATTTTATTACTACTAAACTTTTAAAATTTTAAAAACGAGTGATTGGTGCTTTTCACAGACAGCGTGAGGTGTTTCTGTCATCAACCACAACATCCCAGGCCACTTTTAAGGCTGCAAAAAAAAGCCCTGCTGATGCCTCCCTGCCCAGATGTTGCTCCCAGTTACAATTTGGTTGGGGAGCACTTGGAGAAGCAGATGGGTTTGGGGAGAGGGTCCCCACTGAACTCCTGAGCCTCGAGTTCAGGTGGCTGAGCTGCTGCTGAGGATGTGAGTGTCCCCATCCCTCTGCACATCCCTGCTCAGAGCTCAGTCCCTGCCTCTCTGGGAGGTGTCCTGATGGTGATCACTGAGTTTGGGCCTTTTATCCTCCTTCTGGGCTCACCCTGGCTGTGCAGGTTCTGTGCCAGGCCCTGGAATGTGGGGAGTTTATGAACCAAGCAGCAGTGCCAGTCCCACACCAATGGGGATTTGTGTCCATGAATTTGATTTACTCCTCTGACTTTTCCCTGCCTATTTAAAACTGCAGGGGTGGTGCTGAGCCAGTTAAAAGCTGAACTCATCTCATCTTTTATCTCATCTCTCTCCACACTCCACCAGAAAGAAGTGGATTCCTGAACAGCAGCACAAACACCATTTGCTTTCAGGGGACTTTCCCCTGTGCAGCTTCACAGATATGCAGGAATGGCACTGGCTGTCCATGAGGATATTTGAGGTTATCATTCAATGCAGGCACCTGTTTTCCCTCAGAGCTCAGTATCTTTGGGCCTGTTATCTCTGCTCACTGAGCAGGGGACAGGGACTTTCAAGGCTTGAAGAGGGGGGACTGGCAGGAGAATTAGCACCTGCACCTGCAGAGAACATTGCATAAGACTGAGCCTAGCTGAAATTAGCTAATTCTGTAACATCACATCCTGGTGTCCCTCTCCTTCTCATGTGACACCTTCTGGTTTTCTCTTTTATCTTCAGGGGCATTTTTTTTTTTTTTTGCTTTATTTTTTTTAGGGACATTTTTTATCTTTTATCTTTAGGCATTTTTTTCTGGTTCTGTGGCTGCACTGACCTTTAACCTGTTTGTTTGACTGTCAGTGTGGTGGGGAGACTTACAGAGCAGCCAGTGATTCTGGGCTTAAAGAGTGACCTTCTGATCTAACCCAGTATGCTTTTAAACAAGAATCCAAGGAAGTTTGAAAATTAAGGGATGGAGTTAAGCAGGGAGGGGCATCCCCAGAGTGGGAGGAGAGAGAAGGAGCGGAATGGAGTAGTGGAAGGTGGAGAACTCCTCAAATCCTCACTTGAACTCCATGGAAATTGACAGTTTGCCTGCATTGGGGGGAACAGGAGCACTCCCTGCTTGAGGTCAGTGGGTTGTGCAGACATTCAGTGCCCCTTGAGAGAAATGGATAATAACTTTCCATAATTTAGAAAGGTTTATTAAACCTTACTAAAAATACCACAGAAGAGAGATGAGTAATGTGATGATTGACTCTCACAATTAACAGACAAATACCATGGATATAGGTGAAGAAATTTTTATAGATTTATAGTTATGCTTTATCCCCTCACGTGGTTATCAAGGGACAGCGGAGTTGGGACATCTGGGAGGGCTGGCTGTCACTGTGGGGACATCTGACCTCCAATCAGGGCCTGAGGAAGAGATCTGCACCCCTGGACAGGGAAGAAGGGGTCGATGGACAGAACTTTGGGAGGGGTTAAACGGTGAAAAGGCAAAATCTCCATTGTGTGGGTGAGCACAGGGTGGGGAAATCTTTTGTTCCTGGCACCTTAACCTTTTCTCTCTTCAGCCTTCTGTGAGAAATGGCCACTCACTTTTCATAGTTTAGGAAATACAACAGCAGACTGAATAAAGAAAAAAGGTTACTGCTCTGGGAGCAAAAGGTTTTCCTCACTATGTGCTCAGCCCCCTCACAGTGGAGGTTTTCCCTTTTTAACCCTTTAACCCCTCCCAAAGTTCTGTCCTTCCCTGTCCAGTGGTGCAGATCTCTTCCTCAGGTCCTGACTGGAGGTCAGATGTCCCCACAGTGACAGCCAGCCCTCCCAGATGTCCCAGCCCTGCTGTCCCTTGATAACCACGGGAGGGGGAACAACATAACTATAAATCTATGAAACTTTTCTTCACCTGTATCCATGGTATTTGTCTGTTAATTGTGAGAGTCAATCTTCGTGTTACTCATCTATCACACCCTAAGATCTGAATCCTCCCTTTGCTCTTGCCAGCTCTGGTGGATCCTCCCTCCCACCCAGATCCCTGCCAAAGCAGGGCAGGGCTCAGAGCTTGGCTGCTCTGAAAAACACCAATCACTTATTTTTAAAATTTTAAAAGTTTAATAGTAATAAAATGGTTATTAAAATAGTAATATAATTAGAGTAATAATAATTTGGACAATTTGGATTAGGACAATATGATGCAATAAGAGCAAAGAGTTATGGACATTCTGGGTACTTCTGTCTGGGCAGCATAAACCCAAAAAAGGACCCACGTTAACAGAGGATTAACCCTTAAAAACAGCAGCCTGTTGTATATTCATACACCTCATACATGGTGCATAAATTCCATTCAAACAAAGGATTCTGTCTGGGCAGTGTCAGCTTCTTCCTTTGAATCCTGACGGCATCGTCATGGCTGAGTGAGGCAGGAAGAAGTTCATTTCTTCTGATAAGGGAGCAATAAATTCTCTTTCTCTGAAAGATTGGGGTGTCCCGTGGCTGCTATCTCACTGTTAGTCCTCTCTTAAAAAAAGTATCTTACTTAGCATAGTTCCTATTTTAAAATTATGTTATAACCTAAAGCTATATTTAACACACTGCTTAAGAAAATTAATGCAGCACAACTTTCTAACACAACACATATAATATTCAATCTAATATTTGTGAAAAGCCAATCATAAAATGCGCATTTTTTCACAGCTGTGGTGCCAGCAGCAGCAGTGACTGTCCCGGAGCCCTCCCTGTGTCCCACCCCCGGTGTCTCACAGCTCCCTACAGCAGATTCCCACTAGATGGAGCGATGGCAGAGCCACAGCAAACCCGTGGAAAGCCTTGGAAGTGGTTTCACAGGGGAAACAGACACTGAACATAAAAGGTTTTATTTTCCTAAGACTTCTTTAGTGAAGTTTCCTTGCTGAGGTGTGTGGATGCCGTGGGACAGAGACAGAGAAATGGCAAGTGTTTCTCACAGTGCCTGGTGAGAACTTTTAGGGAGTTGTAATGGTGAGATAACCTGTTGAGTATAAACAATCTGCATGGCCCCATGCTGCAGGGCAGGGTGCCAGGATGTGGCCCTGCTGGGGACTGTCCTCTCCCTGCTTTCCCTTTTGGGATGTACCACAGGCCAGGGGCTCTGTACAAATCGCAGACGGGATGGGACTGCCAGGAATGCGCCTTGAGCTGTTTGATTTTCCAGCATCAGTCCCATTACGTGGTTATGACAGTGGGGAGATGCCAGCAGCTCACATCCCAGGCAGCAGACCAAGAACTAAATGTTACAACTCACTTTAAAAGTTTTTTGACCATTCACACGAAGCAAAAGCACAGTAGTTCTATCCAACCACTATAAGCACACGTACCTTTGGTTAAACAGTGCTGGTTTATTTCAATTACAATACTTGCTTGTGAGCCTTAAAACACAATGCACAGAGCTCCATTATTAAGCTTAGAACTCCCTAATATCTCACCAGATATACTTTTCTGCAGCTTAGGGAGTTTTTCTAGCCAAGCATTAATACACAGACCATTGTTCTATTTGTCCTTGCTTTTCTACTTCTTGCATAATTTTTCTGCTGACCAATGGCTACTGCTCAGCTCCAATCACAGTTCTGCTGTTTCTGAGGCCTGCCTTTTGCAGCTTCCCCAAAGCCCTCTGATTTTAAGGATTCCCACAGGATGCCCAATTCCAGTGGCTCTTGGAGGAGGGTGCTTCTCGGATGATTGCAGGGCTTTGCCACCCCGAGATGTGTTAAAAGTCTCTGCATCAGCCTACATGTTCCACGGATGAGTCAAAGCTCTTCCGTTTTCTGTCTCAGAATTGTTTATTAAATCTTATCTATGAAATTTTCCTCCTGCCCAGCCGAGGTCTGCTCAGCAGGACAGTCCCAGGCACTCTGCCACTACGTGTAACATGTTTACAATAATTTCCAATACCTATCACCTATGTTAGACTGTGACCTTCTACTCTAAACCAATCTAAAAGTGCCAACATCACCACTGAAGATGGAGCTAGAGAAGAAGAAGAAGAAAGGATAGACATGCCCAAGTCCCTCCCTCTTGTCCCCAAAACCCCTATACTAAAAATCCCAAAACCTATATTTACACCCTGTGATAATTTATTATTACACTATTTAAACTGCTGTGGCTTTTAGATCTCCATGTAAAGCTGGCAGTTTGCTCCACGGTTCATAACTGAACCCAGTGGTGTTGTGGGCTGTGTGCCAGGGTCTCTGAGCCCTGGCAGGGGTCTTGGCAACTCCAGACTCCCCAAGGGATGTCCTGATGTCCAGACTCCCCAAAGGATGTCCTGATGTCCAGACTCCCCAAGGGATGTCCTGATGTCCAGACTCCCCAAGGGATGCTCTGTGCTGGCTGCACCCTGGGAACACCCGGCTGCACCTCCCGACCTGGCTGTGTTTGGAGTGGTGCTCTGAAGTCCTGCCACGCTCCCAGGCA